>NW_007729339.1:13149-230588 GCF_000696425.1 Galeopterus variegatus | reverse complement strand
AGAAAGAAAGAAAGAAAGAAAGAAAGAAAGAAAGAAAGAAAGAAAGAAAGAAAGAAAGAAAGAAGGAAAGAAAGAAAGAAAAAAGAGGGGTGGGGGAAGCACTTTCTAATAGCACTCTTCATAAATGGAATGGGTGGCTGGGGAGATATTGAGTAGTCTGTCATCTGACACATTCAAGCCTTGACTGTACAACCACATTGGAAGAATACTGCGGAAGTACTCAAGCAGCCGATCACTGAATTAAGTGACTTTATGCCATTGTCAACCCCAGAGTTCTGTGATTCAATTTATAGAGAACTTGAATCTGAAGTAGAGTATACTCCTGAAACCTTCACAACTTTAACTCACAATATATACTGAATTAAAACCTGTATAATGATGAAATTCACTTCAGTGAATAGGAAACAGCCCAAAGTATACTTTCACATTTAGCTATAGATAATTATGAGTTGATTTTGTCTCAATGAATCTGAAGGTTTGATTTGGTCTAAAAAAAAAAAATCATACCACACTCCAAGCCTTCTCCTGGGAAGGTGCCTTTTCCAGTTTCAGAGTTTCATTTGGGTGTCTATCACCCAGAACACACAAGTTCATACATGTACAAATACTGCTGTAATTAATATTTTGCATTGCTTTATCATATTTTTTAAACCCAAACTTTTTGTGTTATATAATGCCCACCTATTTGTAAACTTCTCTTGCTGAAAATTACAGCTGAGAATATGTACAAATATAGGTAAGAATTAGAGAAAACTGCTATAAAGGTTTAGGAAACAAGTAGAAGGAGAGGAAAAGGTTGCATTGCTTCAAAGAGACAGACTTGAAAGGTTTTTGCTTGGTGTCCTATGAGATAAATCCCCTTCCTTGTGCACCATCAGGGTGGAGATGACAGGAGGAGCAGGTATCAGAGTCCCTGCCTCCCAGGTCTCTCAGCCTAGAGGTTGGTTTATGATCCTTCCTTGCTTTTTGGTCACAGTTGACCCAGCCTCTTGGGAGCTGTGAAAGGGCTCAGAGAGGTGTTTTTTTCCCCATCTGTACATCAGAGGCCAAGGAGGTATAGAAAAGCACCAGGAGCCAATGCATTTGTTTCCTTGTTACCAAAACTGGCATCTAAATGTGCTGAAGGCCAGGATGGCCTGAGCTCTTCCATTACCCATGGGGCTTAGAAAACATCAGCAGAGGAAGGGGTACCAGTCAGAGAGGGCTCGTCCACTGTGCACAGCCGTGCCCTGCGCAGTCACGGGGGAATGAAGCATTAGAACTCCTGTGGAAAACTCGGGAAGTTTTGAAGACAGAAGCACATGCAATATACAGTGTTCTGTCAGGATGCTGACAATACTGACGATGACACTTCATAGCAACGAAAAAGAGGGTTTTCTCACATTTCAGAATACTCAGGGAGTGGAGCCAATTCCTTGTTTCTTTGTTGCTTTCATAAAGGAAAAACTTCCTTTTTTTTCCTTGCTTTTAAGTTTGTCTCTGTTTACCACATAAAGTCAAAGTGTTGGGTAACCACCATCACTCATTAAAAGCATGAATGATCCTTGGGGCCTGGCTGTCCTGCACAGTCTCCCACTCACTTCCCAGTGAGGTGTCAGTCCTTGCAGATGCAGGCTAGCAAGGCTTGCCCTCAGTGACTGTGAGATCGCCTTGCAACCTGTAACTAGATATACCTTTGTTACTCCACTTTTAACTCAGGTTTGGTCTACAAGACTTTGCCATTTGTAGTATTTTAAGCATATTTGCGTGCTAAAAAAAAGTAATCACAAACTTACAGCTGGCTAAGGAGTGTGTGACAGTTGCACCTGCACTACCTGGAGAGCTTGGTTCACAGGTTCTGTTCATCCTATACTGTGTACTGTTGTCCCTCTTCCCCCAGCCCCAACACCATGCCCAGCACCTTCTCCCATTCTCCCTGAAGGACTCAGTGTTTTCTCATTCCCTGAGTGAGAACGTTCTATTGGTATAAGGTCTGTCTATGTCTCTAAACCCGGGGGAACTGTAGGTTGCTCTGGATTTTAGAGGTAGCTGACAGACACCAGGGTACTCTCAGGGACAGGGCTATGAATGGAATGTCCTCTGAATTCCCAAAATGGGGATGGGAATCTCAAGCTTCCTAACTGCCCTTCAGGGTGCCCAGGACTGACTGAAATGATCTGAACTCAGGAGGTGAATATGCATCTGATAGGACCATTAGGAGTCTGGGGTAAAACAGGGAGAGTCCAACCATCCTGATGGTGTGTGTCTAGGGGGAATTTAAAAATCAGATTAATAATTGTTTAGTCCTTCACTTGCCATACAGAAATATAACGCAAATCAGTTATATAATTTTAAGTGTTCTAGTAGCCACAGCAAAAATAGTAAAAAGAAACAGGTGAAGTTAACTTTAATATTTTATTTAACCCAACATATCTAGAATATCATTTCAATATATAATCAATATAAAATTATTCATGACATATTTTACTTTTTTTATACTAGGTCTTCAAAATTTAGTGTGCATTTTATACTTACAGCACATCTCTATTCAGACTAGCCACCTTTCAAGTACTTAATAATCACTTGAGGCTAGTGGCTACCATATCAGACAGTGAAGGTTTAGGCAAAGTGTCAATCTGTCAATGCTGTGGCCCGTATCTCCTCAATAATGTTGTTAGTATTGACTTATTAACGTGTTGCCCTGGAGCCTGTTCATATTCTATTTGTGATTTTTCATTCAACCAACACTGTTTCAAATACTTGTGATACAGTGTCCATGACCTTCACCACCACCAAGGTCTCTATTTCCCGGGAGTTTACCTTCTAGTGTCTGACACAGACAATAAGTTAATAAACAAATAATAATATAAAATAATTGCTGCTAGTAAGAAGTGATACAATGAAAATAAAATAAGATATAGAAAAAACATTTTCTGTCAGGCTTTTTGAATTCTTGGCAAGGCTAAATTTGCCCTTTGCCTTGACAATTCTACACTCTGCCCTGAGGAAGACACACGTATGAGCCCTGGGGTATGGGGTGGGGTTGAGGGCCCTTCCTGGATCCTGAGAGTTACCATAAACTTGCATTCCTGGAGTACAGTCTCTCAGTGGTTCTGTCTGGTATCAGTGGGCTCTCACCAATGAAAAGAGATACTGTGGAGGAATAGGACCCAGATGGAGAATCAGTAGACATGAATTCTCATTCTCGATCTTCCAGTTATTCACTCTGAGCAAGCCTTTTAGCCTAGATGTGCTTCATTTTTCTCTGTGACCCCTAAGTTCTAATATTTTGATTCTATCTTTGTACCAACAGAACTTTTGTGACTTGTAGTCTCTATGACATACCAATGATGATGAACACTGAGAATTCCAGAAGGTTAAGGAGAAGGCGCTGACTGGGCTGAGCTTATCCTGTAATAATGGGGAGCACAAGACTGGCATTCTGACCAGCAGGTCAACAAAAAAGGAACTGAGCTGGTTGTATAATAGGCAGTTAAGCCAAAATCATACGGGCAGAGGGTGAAAAAATGCTGATTCAAGTAGTAGTCAAGCAACATTTATGCCCAGATTTTAAAATTGTTGAGTCTGTGGTCAAGTAAATGGACCACTTTTTAGAATCTTCTTTCTCAGTTGTGGAGTGGTAAGTGTTGGGGAATTGAGCTTCCAAACGATTTTGTAAGAATCTCAAGCCGTTCTTCCACTGACACTGAATCTAAACACACAAAGTAAAGCAGAAAATTGAAATTACCTGAATACTGATATAAAAATCGCTTTTATTTCAACAGTCTATTTTACCAAAAATATATAGAGATGTCCTAGCTCATTTTTTAACATTACTTGCTAATTGCAAGGAGTAAAATGAACCTTAATGAACAGAGTCACAGGTCATGGCTACTCATAAAGCAGGACTAGAAAGTGTTTATTCAGGGTTTTCAGAAAGTTTCATTGATAGGTTCAGTACTATTAATTGTACCTTCACAATGAACAAAATTACCACCAAATTAACCAGAAATTGTGGTTGTAAAGAAACACTACCAGAATAGTATATTTCTTCTGTCAAAGTATCATTTTTAAAATGTTTAATGTATATGGACAGGTATGCATCACTCAGGATGACTCATAAAAAAATAACAACAACAACAACAACAACCAGAAAATAACAAGTGTTGCTGAGGTTGTGGAGAAATTGAAAACCTCATGCATTGCTACTGGGAATGTAAAATGGTGCAGCTGTTGTGGAAATGTTTGGTAGTTTCTCAAAAAGTTAAACATAGACTTACTACATGACACAACAATTCTACTCCTAGGTATATAGCCAAAAGAAGTGAAAGCAGGAACTTGAACAGAAATTTGTACACCAATGTTCATAACAGCATCATTCACAATAGCCAAAAATTGGAAACAACCCAAATGTCCATTGACAAATGAACAGATAAACAAAACATGAAATATACATGCAGTGGAATATGATTCAGCCTTAAATAGGAAGGAAATTCTGACACATGTTTCAACATGGATGAATCTTGAAGACATTATGCTAAGTTAAATAAGCCAGAAATGAAAAGAGAAAAGTTGTACAATTCCACTTACATGAAGTACCTAGAATAGTCAAATTCATGGAGACAGAAAGTAGGATGTTGGTTGCCAGGGACTGGGGGAAGAAAAGATGGGGAGTTATTATTTAATGGGTATAGAGTTTCAGTTTGGGAGGGTGAAAAAGTTCTGGAAATGGATAGCGGTGATGGTTGTACAACAACGTGAATGTACTTAGTGCCTCTAAATTGTACACTCAAAAATGGTGACAATGGGAAATGTTATGTATACAGTACCACAATTTGTGTATATATGTGAGTGTGTATGTGTGTTTGTGTGCATAGACAACACACACAAGCCCTGACCTTATAAGGCAAGTGGTCTGTCTTCCCTGGTGTGAAAGAAATGTCATTGTCTTTTCCTCCAAGCCTTCCTTTCAAGAGAGAGGAAAATTACCAGCAATAGGGGGGACTGGCACTAGCTTAGAGCCAGGTTCACTTGCCCTTGGTTTAAAGAACATTTATAGATAAAATGGCCAATCTAAAGTTAGAAAAACAAAACAAACAAACAAAAAACTATGTGGGGGCAGGGGAGACAGGTTTAAAAAAGAAGAAAAAGAAAATCTTATGAAACTTCAGAGCACTAGATTTGTGGTCAAATGGAACAAGTTTCTTTTTTACTTGGTACATAAATTTGTCCTAAGCAATGCACTCAAACGGTAAATTCCCAAGCAGCAGTGCTGGTTTTAGAGTCATTTGTCAAATTAATCATGATGTATTTTCTTGCCATTTTCTTGCCCTGAATAGCATCAGCTGGAATATGTTACATTCCATCCTAGGAAAGGAATTCAAGTGAACAATTCTCAACAAACAATTGTTAAGTCTACGGAAGAGTGAAAACCTCCAAGTCCTTTCATTACTATTCATAACCTTTTTCCGTGATTTTCCAGTTGAAGAGATACAGTCAAATAGGAGAATGAGGATTGAAATCTTCTACAAAGTTTTGAAACCAACACAGTGTTGGCGTTAGGGGAGACCAAGATTCTAATCAGAAGGCATTGCTAGGTTTCATACAAGATAATCACTTAGGGAGAAAGAAAAAGATATTCAGTCACACCTGATAAATATTTGAGACAAACTTAAAGAGTCCAAACACTTAACTCAGTTTTTTCCCCCAATACTGTACATGAAATAAGTGGATCACCTAATAATGAAATTTTAGCATTCAGCCATGTAATATTTGACAAAGTAAAGCACTTAACACCCAAAGCTGCAAAAGTGTAGTGAATTGTAAAATTAGATACCTACTTGAGGATGACACTATTTGTAAATGTAAAATTTTGGAATTCTGAAATGTTATGCTCATTTAGTTCATTTGAAATAAAACACGCCAATATTCTATTTGCCTCAACGAGATTGATGTAGCCACCTTAGCCATGAATGTCAACAGGAAAAAAAACAAATTTGGATATAAACTATTTTTCTAGTTTCTGAATGTTATCAGCAATGAGTTCTTCTCTCCCTCTTCCAAATCTGGGCCTAATATTAGTGGGATGGGGGACATATGCATCTGTACATGAAAAGTAGAAAGCTGGGAGTTTTCTGGATTTAAAAAACATTCCCCATGGAATATACAATCAATTGAAGCAATATTTTTTTAAATGTTTTTTTCTTAGTTATGTTAATTTCCTCTATTTTTCTCTTGTTCTAATTTGAGTACATAGTCTATTGAAAAAAAAGTACTTCTATTGAAAAAAAGTATCTAGGTTTTTGGTACTAGTCTAGAATCTAGACATCCTTTATATTATGTAAATAGAATTACTAGAATTTAACCTAAATGACTACTCAATGCAATAGATTAAAGGTTAATGAATCCACCCGGGAGACAAGTAAGCACAAGGGCAAAGCAGTTTGGCATTCTAACTGCTGCATTTTGGGTTCATGCAAACATGGGGAGACTAGAAAAGACTGAATTTGTGGACAAAAATCGCTAGTCACCCAAGGCCAGATTTTTGTCTTGGATTGTTTTGGGAGAACTTTGCCAGCAATTTAGAAAAGATGATAACTTGGACATTTGCCTATAATGCTTATAACCCCTCCCAGCTGGAGCTTATTATTAGCCTTAGAACACTCTTGTTAAGTGGCCCTTTGAGGTCTAGTATCTTTAGACTGACTGAATCTGCTTCAACCCCATTTCATCTAAATTCTAAAAGCTACGTGTGTTCTGATATTACAAATCTGGTGAGTCATATTTGAGTCATGCAAACTAGCAAGCTTTGGGATTTAGTGGAGAACATTTTGAAATAATCCAAAAAGGACATGCTTTTTAATTAAAAAAGGGTGGACTTTTCTCCAGGTGGAAATTGAACCCAAATGGAAATAAGGCCTTGCAAAAATAAAATTATTGAAAAATATCGGTAGAATGATGTCTAGATGTTAAGCCAAATAGTGGCTCCTTCTGTAGCTTAGCCCAATAAGCTCACAAAATCCACTCATAAATATCCATTAACTGATGAACACCTTGGCTTAATGTTCACTAGATACCAAGCGTAGAGTTGGGTGTTAGATCACACTGATGTGTAAGGGGTGTGAAGAGACAGCGCCCCCTGGCCCTGCTAGGAGTTTCATTCTCAGAGATTGCCCAAACCAAACATGGACAACTGCTAGGCTCTACCACAATTTTTCACAAGGAGACTGTGATTGAGAATGTCTGTGACATATTTCATTGCTCTACTCTGTTCGCAGTTGACTGGTCTTACAAAGGAATCTTGCACAATGCAGAGTCAAGCACACTAATGGCACCATGCCTGACTTATAAGTGAACTTATCCCTGTTTTGAAACCCACTGACAGAAGCAAACATTTTGCATCTAGAGACACAGTGACATCACAGCTCAAACATCTATTCCAACAAAGACCATCAATTCGGGGACTGAGACTTATCCACCTATGTAGTTACAGCACCGTCCTTTGCTCAGAACAGGTGCTCAGAAAATCTCATTTTATCTAGAGTGAAAGGAGTGGAAGCTTTCTGCATGAGGACATACACAGTATGCTCAGATGTAACCACAGTGCAGTGATTCATGTAATTTAAAGTTAATTTTGCCACTGTGTATAAACACAGACTGCCTGAGGTATTTCCATTCCATTTAGTTTGGAAGTCACTCAAGGCAGAGTTCAGAATTTAAAATTTGGACACTATCTTGGATATTGGTGATGGGCCATGAAAAATAAATTAGGTCTTTTAAATAGTAAGTATAAAAATACTCAGGAATTGTCCAGAGGAAAAAAGGAAAAGAAAATTTTTCTAATAAGTTTTTCTGTAATCAATTGAATCATTTTAGAATTCAGACAATATAACAGACTTAGAATTTTATCATAGGGCTGGCCCGGTGGCGCTCTGCTACAGTGTGCCGCTTGGGAGTGTGGCGGCGCTCCTGCCGAGGGTTTGGATCCCACATACAGACCGGCCACTCACTGGCTGAGCGAGGTGCGGGCGCAACACCGAGGGTTGCGATCCCGTTGCCGGTCCCGGTCCGGTACGGGCGCGACACTGAGGGTTGTGATCCGTTGCCGGTCACGAAAAAAGACAAAAAGGAAAAAAAAACACAGAATTTTATCATAAAAATAAAACTGCCAAAATAATAATATAAATTAAATGTAGAATACTTCGTTTTTGTGAATTTGTTTTTTTAAAGAAAATACAGACTACCAATTTATCCCTCAACAATCTTCCAACAGCTCAAAATTTTAAAATAATATATGCTATTTAAAAATTATTAGGAATCCATCATATTGGCAACATCTAGGATTTCACGTATTCAGGATTTTGATTTGGTAGAAAGCAAATTCTATAAACTCCCTATTAAAATTAGGTATTTGGGGAATTAGGCATTTTGGGATATGAGCAGCAATTTTCTTCTAATTGGAGGGAAAATGTTGTCTAAATAAGAATAAATAATAAATTTTTATCAGCTGACTTATTCTCTTAGCATAAGTCACCAACAAAAGAACTCTCAGGAAGGGAGACAAAAACCATCTTCCCATTCACAGATTCTCCGCTTTGGAGGATTTAGAGAAACTGATAGGAAGAATTGTTCTCTAGCTCTTTTAAGGTTTGTTACTGCTGGCTTCATTGTCTGCACAAGGCCACTGATTCCACTCTTAGAGGCACACAGTGCCATACCAGGGCTTTGTAGCTACCCAGGCTCTGCGTGTGTGTGCACGTGCACTACTTCTCTCTCTGGTAAACGAATGATAGCCTTTCCAGGTATCTTGCTTTCCTCTGGAAGACAGAGCACTTCTCGCCCAGGTAGAAAACCCAAACAGAGATTAGATGCGGGGGGCTGCGCAGAGAGGGGACAAGGATATAGTTCATGTTAGTGATCCGCCCCCTTCCTAGCTTTTTTTTTTCTGTTTTGTTTTTTGTATTTTGGGGGGTTTTGTTTTTGTATTTTGTTTTTGCTTATTTCAGATATCATTGATAAACATCTCAATATCCATTTACCATAGTATGAACTATGATAAGTACAGAATGACTATTATAAGAATAGAAGGTAACAAGACTTTTAATTGGTACAGAAACCTATATTGAGCATCTATTATATGCAACCCTCCATACAAAGTTATACAAGGAGATACAATATTAATAAAGCATAATCCCTTCTGCTGAATTTACAGTCTACATAAATGAGATCAACTCACAGGTAATTTGGTGTTTCAGTCATATTGATTTGTCAAATAATCTTTTGTGGCTGAGCACGTGGTCATAAAGACTATGAAAACAACAAATCCCCCTTCCACCAAAGCAAATTAAATAACAAAGACCCAAATTAGATCATTTACCATTTTCTGTTTTAAATGTATTTCATAAGGACATTTGCTTACCAGAATAAGTTTTTGTTCTATAAACATTAAAGTCATATGACACTTTCCTTTATTTCTTTTTAATATGGTTCAATGAAATTATTTGGATTAAGTACCTTGATATGTTATTTTTTAGCACTGTGAAAACTTTTAAAAACACAATTATCCTAATAGCAATGGACAATAGGATTATTTAATAGTTTATAAAAGTTAGATATGCTCATAGTTAGAACAAAAAGGTGACTAAAATTAATAAATCTCATGAAATACCAGTGTACTCTAGGAAACACTTTAAAAAATCCTCTGTGAGCAGAGGATTAAAACAAACTTTAAACATATTTTTCCCCAAAGATCAGAGTCAAAAAAATTTTTTACCTTTAAAGTTTACTTATTTAAGAAGAAACAAAATCTGGAAATGTAACTTGGCTCATATGATGAAATAGTATTGACTATACGCAAAGAATTTTTAAAATCCGTTAACTCCTGAATAGTGAAATTAGAAATGCAGTATAGACTAGATGGAAAAAAGAAACTATCTGATCGATTTATGGGAATAAATTCCAAGTCCTTTGAAGAATTAAAACCATCCTCTGTAATGGCAAATACATAATAAGTTCTCAATAAACACTGGGTGCAATTGGGAGAAAACAGTACATTTTGGACTAGAGAATAAAAACATCTCTGGACTTAGCTTATTATGGCCAGGCTTTCACTGGACCTCACACCTGACCTCAGTTCTAGGTAAGAATCACCCCATCTCTGATGTGGCTTATAGTATGGAAATTAGAGTGAGTAAGCTCCTTTTAACCTTCTACTAACCTCTCCCTGCCCCCACAATTTTATACTCAAATGAGTACTTAGTTCAATAAAAATAAAAATTAAAAAATGGCCATTTTGGAGCAAAAAAAGAAATTCAGGCAGCCAGTTTTTGAATTGAATTGCCTGGTCAATATAGTCAAATGGTCACTCTGTTAGCCTGTGTGCAGACCCAGCCCACAAGAGGCGACTAACTTCTGAAGGTTGGGAGTTGGGAAATGAGTTTTGAAAGCAAGAATCATACTGACCTCTTAGCACCTGGGCTCTTTTCTTTTCTTACCCTGTTCCTCCCTCAATTGAGGCACAAACCTTTCAGCTGTTATTTGGTGAATGCGTCACGAAATAATCTTTCTTTAAGGAAAACTAAAACAACAATAAAAATATCAATGTTTAACACATGGCTATGGAGTAAAATAATATACAAGGTATGTTTACATATATTCTACCTTTATCATAAATGATTTCCTTTATCCAGTTGTATCTCCAGTACATCAACTTTAGAAGCATTATTTTTATGTGAAGCTTTGTAACACTCATGGCTGAACTTGACAAAATTAGATTTCCTTTTGTTAGGTGTATTCTCCAGGGTTCTCCATAAAAACAGGATCAATATTGAAAGAGATTTATTATAAGGGATTGACTCACATGATTATGGAGGTTGAGAAGTCCCAAGGTCAGCAGTCAGCAAGCTGGAGACCTAGGAGAGGTGATAGTGTAGTTCCAGCTCTCCCAAGAAGAGCTGATGTTTCAGCTTGAGTCCAAAGGCAAAAATACCCTGATGTCTCAGCTCAGAGGCAGGAGGAATTACCTCATATCTGACGGAAGTTCAATCTTTTTGTTCTAGTCAGGCCTTCAGTTGATTGGATGAGGCCCACATACATTAGGGAGGGCATCTGTCTTGCTCAGTCTACAAATTCATTGTTCATCTTATCTAGACACATCCTCACAGACACACCCAGAATAATGCTTGACCAAATACCTGGGCACCCTGTGCCAGTCAAATTGACACATAAAATTAACGATATACCAGGTGAGAATCAATTACATGGTTAAATGATTGCTGATTAATTTACATGCAAAGAATTATGTTTATATCACAAGTTCAAATATTTGGCCATAGAACATTTAAAGACCCGATTAGTCATTTTAAGGAAAAATTAGTCAGCCTTAGCAATATTAAATGCAAAGCTATTGTTTGAATAAAAGCTATTCTGAAAATACTAGCCACCAGTTCATTAACTCATCTAACTATGCATGTGTTCAGCAAACTTCACTTAAGTATCTACTATATGCCAGGCATTGTGCCAGGCACAAGGCATCCAGATACCAAAGGAGAGAAACCTGGCTCCTGTTGGCTAGGAACTCACTCTCTGGTTGGGTGAGATGCCAAAAAAATAGATTAGGAAATGAAGTGTTAACGGTAAGATGACCACATATCCTATTAGCCTAGAGTAGTCCCCTTTTATACCTGTTGTCCCAATCTACTAGTTAATAGCTCCCTATCATTTCTAAAAATGTCCGAATTTGGGCAATAAATTATACAGCCACCTAGTTATAGGTGATGTGAGAGAAGTTTCTATAAGTACAGTAGGGATGTCCATGGAGGGAGAGGCTACCTGTTGGAGGATGGGGAAGGAAAGCCCTCAATCCTGGAGTTGATCCTGATAAATGGAGGTGGTGTTTATAGGGCAGGGGAAGAAAGGGAAGGGACCATTGTAAAAGAATGGAGCCCTGCACATAAGGGCAAAGAGGTAGAGCTCAGTAGTGGGTGCAGAACAACTGTAAATATATTGACATGCCTGGGGCTGTAGGTGTGATGGGGTTGGAGAACGCAGTAGGCCCAGTGGTTTGCAGGCACCAGATCTGAAAGTCTCACTCTGTTATGCTAAAAGTTTGAACGCCTCCTGCTGGTGATGATGACACACTGGCAGGGTAACAGCAGATAATAGTCTAGGTTAGATTTGTGATTTAGGAAAATAAATATGTCTGTTAAAACTTGACTTCCTGAGTATACTAATTTGAACCAACTTTTTAAAAATTAGGTAAATAGAATTATTGGCATCATCACCTTCACTATCATAATATCAGAGTTTTCTTTTGAATGATTATTAAGTTCTAGGCTTTAGACTAAGCAGGTTACATACATGGCCTCAATTAACCCTCACAACAACCTTTCAAGTTAAGTATGAGATCTGGTTCTCCATGCCAAGTTACTTTTGCAGGGAGAAAAAAAGAAGAAATGTTCGACCTTTAAAAATACACAAACAGTAATTTTAACTGAGCACATTTAATAATGCTTCCCCAAAGATTCTGATTTTCTCACTGGTCATTCACTTCTCCCAGCTTTATGTAAGGCGTTTCTCAGACAGCTACCACCTGTCTGTTGCCATGTGAGGTCAGTCCACTATCCTGAGAGTACATTCCATGAAGTCCCATGCTTCTTCAGGGACTATTTATTTTTTAATTTTAGATGAAATCATGACTAGAGAATTCCACTTAATAACTCAGGATCCCACAGATAAATAAGCAGTGAAAGTTATCCAAAGAGTCCAAATGAAGATTCAGTTGAAAAAGACCGAGATACCCAATAGATACTTGCTCTCTCAATGGGTGCTCAGAACAACATAGTGCTAACCCCCCCCCCCCCAAATAAAAAATTGTCTTGGTCCAGAACATCAAACAGTGTGACAGAACTTTGTATACAAGTACCCCTGTAAGGAAATTTTAGAATAATGGAGCTAGGTTAATGTCATTGGTGAGTCTACAGAGCACTAGTGACTTATAAACATTTTATTTTATAAACTTAAAAAACTTTTTAATTCAATGATTACATATTTTCCATTAGACTGTTGACTAACTGTTCACATTTATGTAATACAGAAATAGGAGAGGGATATTTTCTCTAACTGCTACTTTTTCTAACCGATTGAAATGCATCTTTTGCTTTTGTCTTTTTTTTGTATGAAAAATTATTTTACTTTAAGCATTATTTAATTAGTCACCATTTTTTAGGAATTGAACTACTGTGTAAATCCAGAGATTTGTAGATGGGGAGGAAGATTTATAAAGATTATATCACTTGGTTAGAAAGTAGCCAGGTCTCTGACTTCAAAGCCCTTAACCACTTAATGGAAACAGATAACTTGAACATCAGAAAGTTATGAAAGTAAAAATTGAAAAGGTAGATAAAATTTAAATAAGATGGGAAAAAGGTCAGAAGTTCTTTATACTTTCAGAAAGCGTGGCTTCTCCAAATCATATGTGAATTCTTGTGATTATTCACTGATCAATACTTACAATTATAATATTTTTAAGGGATGACACAATGATTATTTAACTGAACCTCCTCACTTTCCAACTGGAGTTACCTGAGGTTGTAAGAAGTCAGTCAGTTAGTTAGAGACAATTCACTAGACTAGTATAAGGTCCTAGAAGAGACAGGAGTTATATTCATGACTGCATTTATTTCATTAATATAATTTATATGCTTTTTTGAAAGATGTGTTATAAGCCTAGGCCTTTTTAGAAAATGTAAATTGTCAAGAGAATAAAGATAACAAAAAACCTTAGCTCCTCAAGAGAAGATAGCAAACAAGATGATAATTCCTCGTGTGGGTGAGTTAATATTCTGAAATATTTATCCCTTTCTATCTCCCCCCCTCTCTCTATTCCCTCTGTTCTCCTCCTGTGTTGTCCATTCAATTAAACTAGGCCATTCTCTTCTTATTGAATCCAGAAAGGGATGTGACAGCAGGACAGAGGAAGAAGAGCCTCTTCTAGGATTCTGAGTTTACAGAGATGAAGACTTAAAGACATCAGAAAAGATTTGCTGTGTAGACCAGGGGTTCTAATAGGGCAGTTTCTTCTCATCCCTTAGGAGACCTTTGAAAACGTGTTGTGTATGAGTGTGGGCTAAGGGGAGGTGTTTCTCACAACTGGGAAACATTATCCCATTACCTACAAATAGAGGGTGGGGCCAGGAATGCTAAATGTTCTTCAATGAGTAGAACAGTCCTGCATAACAAGGAAGCACTGACCCAATTGTTAGGAAAACCCCTGTTAAAACTCACTGGCAAGAAAAGATATAGAAAAATTGGAATCCTTATGCATTGTTGTAGTGCTATGAAAAACAGTATAGCAATTAAACATAATTAAACATAGAATTATCATATGACCCAGCAATTCTACTCCTAGGTATATAGCCAAAAGAATGGAAAGCAGGGTCTTGAACAGATATTTGTACACCAATGTTCACAGCAGCATCATTCACAATAGCCAAAAGGTAGAAACAACCCAAATGTCCATTGACAAGTGAATGGATAAAGAAAACATGAAATATACATAAAATGGAATATGATTCAGCCTTAAATAGGAAGGAAATTCTGACACATGCTTCAACATGGATGAATTTTGAAGACACTGTGCTAAGTGAAATAAGCCAGTAACAAAAGGACAAATATTGTACAATTCCACTATGTGAAGTACCTAGAATAATCAAATTCAGAGAGACAGAGGAGAATGCTGGCTACCAGGGACTGGGGGTAGGAGAGAATGGGGATTTAACATTTAACAGATACAGAGGTTTAGATGAGGAAGATGAAAAAGTTCTGAAGATGGATGGTGGTGATGATCATATAACAATGTGAATGTACTTAATGCTGCTGAACTATACGTGTGAAAATGATTAAAAATGGTAAATTTTGTTGTGTATATTTTATCACAATTAAAAAAAATACACTTACTGGTGGAGGGGACCTGACTTTGAAAGCAAGTCTTTTCTGTTCTTGGTACCAGAAAAGTATTCTTCAGGCTGGAAAGAGAAACAGGGCAGGCAAGCGCGAGAGGCAGACAGTGATGCATTCCTGAGAAAGGGCTCTTGGGGAACGGGCAAAAACTTAAGATAGAGGGAACTTGGACATCACTTCCTGGATAAAGCCCTGAGAATGGCAAGAATTCTGAAGAGGAAAAAATATGGCTATGTGTATGTCTTGGCCATTCGGGTCTTAAAGAGCCTCACAAAATCCCCAGCCCGGGGTGGGGGGTGGGGGAGTAGAACTACTGCTGTGTGCCCAAGAGTGGTGAGAAAGTGGTGGAGAGAGGCACGGGAAGCAAAGGGCAGGGAGATGGAGCTGAAGGGGCCCTCATGAGGATTAAATTTGTGGCCAGGGACAGTCCAGGTTGATGGGCAACTCAGTGTCCACTGAGTGGAGACAACATGCAGAACCAATGAACCTCCCAATGTCTTGGTTCCGTGTGAGCCACCCCAGACTTCATATGTGACACCATGGATGGGGAAAGTTTCTCAATTGACTGAATGAGGGCTTGACATAGAACTTAAATTGCATCATAAAGTTAAGATTCTTGCACACTGAGTCCAAACTAATATAAGAAGCCATCATTACTGTCTTTCCAGCTCTCTGAAGGCTACTTAGACACTTGGAATCTTCATAATAATAACATTCCATGGTAATTACTTTCACTTGGATGATAATTTTCATTATTAGTGACTTCAATTAGTATCACTGGGTGATGTTTATCTGTTGGTTCTTTATTTTACCAGGAAGAGAAGGAAGAAATTGGCTACCCAATCTTTGAGAATGTGAAGTTGAAAATGGCAGTGCTGCATGTTAAGTTAGAGGAGTTTGTTCAAATGAACCGGTAGATAGAAGGTGGAAGTTTGGGACACTGTCTCTTCCAGCCAAGTTCTCTCCAGCAAGAGGAATGAAAATTGTAGTTCATTGTCTGTTACTCTCTTATGTCCTGTACCTTATTGCAGCTTCCATAATGAAGAGACCCTCCTGTAATGAACTGCTGAGTAACTGACTGCCTGAAACACGTGTGTAGTCTGAAATTTGAGCTTCTTATAAAGGTGTGACATATAGTGTTCTTAGAAAAAGGGGAAAAAAAATCCACTCCACCAGCAACAGAAAAATTTCCCTCCCACCTTCTTCTCTTTCCTATTAGGTAAATGCATTTTCTTCTGTCTTTCCCAAAATGTCTTGGAATGGGGGTGCATTAATACAGCCCAACCCTATGCAGAGCTGGGTTACTTGCCTCTCCCAAAGCAGCACAGCCCGTACCCAAGCAGTTTTCAGTTGTAGGTGACTATTTTCTATTTGGGAGTGGAGGAAGGAAAGTGAGTTGAATGAATATGATTGAGCACCTGGTGAGAGATATTTGAGCCCATGGTCTTGTTTTTGTTTTTCTTTAAAGAAATGATGCTAAAGGCAACTGGGTTTTAACTGAGTTTGGTTTCCCCAAACACCTGGATTTTAGTTTCCGAAAATTTAAACTAATTGGAAACAAATAATTCCCACTTAATATAGCTTTCACCTGCTGATATCAAGTTAACATGATTACCCCCAGTGCTAATTTGAAGTTCTAAATATAGTCTCATGTAATAGGTGGCTCAGGTAGAATCCCATCTCCTCATTTTACTAATTCTACTGTAGATAAATGTTCCCTAGGCTATTCAGACAAATCCTTGTAATCCTGGGAATGCGGTCCTTAAGTAACTAACCTCCTGTTGGAAAAAAATACCAGTCCTGGTCTTCATCACTTTTTTGTTCTCTACTAAGCCCAGGTTTGGGTAGTTTCCAGTTTTCTAGTGTCTAGGGACTTCATCTGCCTATAAGACTTCTGAATTTTCTTGTTTTCCTCACATTTCCATTGAGGACCATCTCACAGTTTTACCTCTCCCTTCTGGCTTGCTCTTGCTTGCTCTCTTCTCTCTCTCTTCCCCCCATTCACCAGGGGAATTAAAGGTATGTGCTCTGCAGTCTCAGTAACATTGGCTTTTAAGTGAGAACACAGTATGAAATAATAAATGAGATTTTAAACAATGTTTGAAGTGGGTGTGAGCCATGTTGTATATTTCAAGACTGATATTCTTGCAGAAGCCATTGTGGAAGATGACGAAAGGCAAATGAATCACAGATGAGGGTGAAACAAAAACAAATGAAATAAAGAAAATGAACAGACACAGACTTTAGAAATGATTTTCTATTCCTAATTAGGCTTGATACCACCATGTTTGGTTACTGGTATGATTTCATTCATGTCTTTTGACCTGCTTTAAAAAGGAAACAAATTGTTTCAAGAGATCCACATTTAAATTTCCACGTGTGGCACAATTACTCCACAGTAAGAGTCTACTAGCCATTCTACTGACAGTGGTCTTCTCCATATACTGGGTGCTTCCCTGATCTCATTTCATTACTTATGACAATATGACACTCACTTCCACAGCTTTCTACATTGCTACATTTCTGAACTCAGCCTGTAAGATAAAATGAGTAGATAAAGGAACTACAATACACAGTGGGGAAACCTACTATTACCCAGTTTGCTACTCAAGGTATGCATGACTACTGTAAACCAGAATGGTACCCAAAACAACAAAGATATGAAATGAATGAATAATTATCCAAATGTTTAATGAGACATTGGTTTGTTTTCGTAATTTTAAGTTGAATATACCCAGCTTGATGAAAGATTTGAAAAACTTAGTATACTTCTTTATTAAAATCAAAAGGACAACCAGTTAAGTTTTTTTTAAAAAAACAACTAACTTTAGGGAAGTGGATATTTGCCTTGGCACCAAGTTATCACCCCACTTATGAGTAGCAAATTGATCAAGGGAAAATATTTCTTAATAGTGAAGACAGCTGTAGTTGCCATTACTTTAATTCAAAAATCAAACTTGGCATCATTAATGGTGGGGCAACCAGGCTTAATGTGCTTCTGATGTCATGTGCTATAAAGTAGACAGCCTCACCTATAGAGTACTCTTTGAAATGTGAAACCTGACTCTAATCAAGACTTTAGATGTACAGGCTATACAGAAGATAGAACAAGTTAAACCACATGAAGAAATCAAAAAGTCCAGAATTGGGACATTCATTAGACAACTGGCCTAGCCTCTTTAAAACGTCAACAGGATGGGAAAAGGGGTGAGGTGGAGGACTGTGCTATACTAGATTTAGAAAGGCTGAAAATGTAACAATTGTAACATATACTCCTTAATTGTATTATAAATTGGAAAAAAAAACCTATAAAACCAAGGTAATAATTTGAATATGAACTAGTTATTACATTAAATTACAAAATTACTATCAATTTATTAAATGGGATATATTAGAATTTGGTTATGTGAGGTGTCCTCATTTTTTGGAGATGTATACCAAAGGGCTTGTGTGTGACTGACTTTAAAATGGTCCAGTAACAAAAAAATACAGGTAGATGAAGCAAAGATGGTAAAATGATAAATTAATGATTAAAGGTATTGGATTACGGGTGTTCATTGTATTATTTTTCTCTACTTCTCTGCATGTTTGAACTTTTTTATGATAAAAAGTTTTTTAAAAACTTACCTTTATTAGTTAATAATGTCTGAAAATCAGATATTTCAACACTGATTAGTTTCTCTCCATCCATTTGGACCATATCAAACTACCAAACTCACCCAAACAATTAAAAATAAGATACTAATTTTTTTAATGTAAGTAGAACCTGCAGCCCTCATATGAAAAGTCATGTACTAGCAACAACAGCAACAAGAAAAAGGCAAAAATTTAAACTAAAACCACACCAATTTCCCTTTATCTTTATCTCATGAGGGAAAAACAAAAACTTCAAGTGGTAACAGTGCCTGGTTTTTATGTAGGTTAAAATCAATATAAATTGATTACTTGCTAATCTTATCATTGAATGATTTTTAATTGGATGATTTAAAAATGAAAACAATCCTGCTAATCACAAATTGTCTGTGGTAATCAACTTTTCCATGTGAGTTAGTTGAAGCACAGGGAGTACCTGTTAGTAAAGAAAGCTCGACTTAGGCAATTGCCCACAATTTGTAAATAGTTGTGTGTTAGCAAATTAATCAAATAATTTACTCCTCACATTTATTTTTAACTAGCCTACTTTCCTATCTGAATGTATGCATAGAATATGTCAGTTAAATAAAACATTTACATTTTGTTGTATACATTTGACTTAACTTGTCCTGATTTGGTGGCTGGTGATGATTTAGAAAATTGCTGAAATTCATTTCCTGTCATAATAAAGTGATTATCGGTTGGGCATAATGGAAATGGCACAGGACTGGGAATTATGAAACTTGGATGACAGGCCATGCTTACGTGCTTATATACTAAGCAAATATCTGTTTGACTTTGGTCAAGTCTTTAGTCTCCTTAAGCTTTAGTATCCTTATTTAAATATATCCATATTTAGAATAAACACTCCTCACTTGGGTTGAAGGATCATGAGTCCCCTGAAATGAAAATATTTCATATGTATTAGCATAGAGGCATTTTTCTGAGGACAGGTATGGTAGTTCACAAATCTTTGCAGCAACTCCCACCTAAAGGTATTGTCTATTATATCTCTATTTTTTGTATCTATTCTTGTTTTTCTAGATCACCTTTCACATTTCACACACGCCATTTAAAAATATATCTGATCTTGTCAGACAGCTTCCTGCCTGAAGACAGTAAATGTTTTTGGCTACCTTCTTCCTTTTTCCTTTCTTCTTTATCTTCTCCACCCCGCCTTCCCCTTTGGACCATTTGCAATAGTAGCATCAGAATTTTATTTTGAGAAATCTCCCCTGCTTCCTTCTGGAATCTCAGAGTGGGGTGTCAAAGTCAGGCTTTTATAATTTCCTGAAATATTTTTAAGCTCAGACTAACAGAATGTGTGTCTGGCAGTGACCACACTCCTCTGGAATTTTCTGATGACCAGGTGGCCCACTTCCAGGGTTCCTGTCACTTCTGATTTTCCATTCAGGATCTTCTGGTTAACCAGAATTAGAAGTAGAGTGTTAATCCTCTTCATCACTTCCTCTCCCTTCTGAAAGATGAAATTATCAGGTGGGTTAGTGATTCTTGACCTGGCTGCACATTCAAATCACTTGGGGGCACTTAAAACAAACAAACAAACAAAAAAAAAACAGTGATGGGGCCCCACCCTGAGAGATTCTGCTATAACTAGTATGGGGTGGAGCTTGTCCATCACTTTTTAATTTTAAATTCTGCTGCTATTCTAAAGTTCAGTTACAGCTGAGAACACTAATTGAGGCAAATCATAAATTTATCAGATGTTCTGAATTTAGCAAATGAGACATCTGGCAGATGCCTGTATAGTTGAAGCCCCCACCATTAAGATTTCAAACACTTCTCTAGTCCATTAAGTTTTAACACAGGCAATCTAGTTCTAGTATGTCTAAACAGGTAATGACAACCAGAACCATGATATTACTTTCTGATTGTTGATATTCATCTCAACACAGCTCCAACATCTTTAAACAAGATGAAGCTGGACAGCAGAAGTCCTTTCAAAAGATCAGAAAACATGGTTTGGGACACTCGCTTTTCTGAAATTCCAAATAAAGGTGAACCATGTTGTTCTTGATGGTTTTCCTTATTAGTTAAGAGTATAATTTGACAAAGGAAGTAAATTTAAAATGAGAAAATAAAAGTTTTTCACTTTCTGTAGTCAGTTTTCAGGATGCTAATTCTGTCTTAGTTAAAGGCAGTTGAGATGTCAAATACATTAGAATTTAGAAAGTTCTCTTTTACCACACACGATACAGACCACACATTTGGGTTTTTAAATAAACTCAAGTTCTAATTGTTAATTATTATCACTAAGCATGCAAATTCAATTTTCCATGAGGCTATTTTTCTCCTTTCTCAATAGAAGTGGCCTTGTCTCTGGTTAGTGGCAGAGGTGATTTTGGTGTCATTCTCAGATGTAGGCTGAGCATTGGCTAAACCAGGACATTTAGGAATAAGTGGCAAGTCCATGCTGCAGTCACATGACTTGAAATAAGCATCTCTTTGATGGATCTTGAGGAGGGTATAGCTATATCTTGGCAACCACCAACACATGTTTAAGCAGTTTAGGTGTTGATGGACACCACGGGTGCGCAGGGGAAGTCAGCTTCATGTGACTTAGAGATGACTGTGGAAGACCATAAGGATGTGATTTTCCTGAATGTTCACTCCAGGTATAAAAGGCTTAGAAGTAGAGTGCTTTAAAACTCTAATTGACTCTCAGTTACTTGTGTAGAAGTCCAGAGGTATGGTCTGCAGGTATCTATAGACACATAGGCAACTGAAAGGATAAGCAACATTCTCATGTTGAAACATTGCAACCGTTTTCAATCAAGTAGGCCCTTTTAGAATTACATGTATCTTGTCAATAATTCACTTTTGCAAATGTTTTGTAATGTGGTTTCATGACAAACTCTCAGTAGTGTATTTTTTCACTTTGCAAAGAAAGCACACATAGGAAAATGATGTCAAATAACATCAATGGGTGTGTTTTGAAAGTGCGGACACTAAAGAAGCTAGTGTTGGTTCTCTCTAACTCTAGCTCATGCCATCTTGAGCTAGGATTATAGAAATCTGAAAATGATTCATCAGAAGATGGTGGAATGAAAAAGAATGCCTGACAAAATGAGACAGAGCTAAGGCAGAGTGAAGACAGTTGATATAGTATTTCCTAAATTGGTGGGTTTAACTCAGACTGAGTGTTATTTTAATGTCTTGTTAATTTTACATAGATAGACATAGCTGCACACACAAATATTTCATCACCCACTGCCAAATTTCAACACTGAAAACAATGTATACTTTTATCTGTATTAGGACAAAAATTGTAGGTTCATATATAAGTATATACAGAAATTTTAAAAAATAATCAAGTTACATCTCTGCTCCTACCAAAATTATACAGTCTTTCTAAACAACTCTGTTGACTTCCTGGAGAAAGAGAAAATTTCCACTGCTTCAAATTAAGGTTCTCATAGGAGCAAAGGAATTATTGGTTAAGACTGATTGAAAACAGATCAAGTCTTCCTTCAATTACAAATAAGTACATTCATTTTATAAATGGTTTTATGAGGAAAGCAATCATCCTCAGATCTGAGGTGTACATTATAGATTGCTTTGTTCCACTTCTTTTCTCAGTAATGCAGGAAAAAACATATTAGCACTTGTAATGTTTTTTGTTGTTTTATTTTTGGTTTTGCAAGAAATACAATCAATCTCCTGATTTCATCCAAAAATAGTAGGCGTTCCTACTTTGGGACAGTTCAACTAGGCTTACACAAATACTGGGATCAAAAGAAGAAGACATTTTACCTCTTCACTTGAACTGAGTCAATGTAAATTAATTTAAAATGTCAAACTTGATTTAGATAAAACACACTTGAAAATCAATACTGTTTGGTTAAGAAAGAGGTTAATGAGGAAAATGTAATCCCCACTCAAATGTCATTGGAATGCAAAGCCACATTTATTTGCATGTGTGGTATCTGTAAAAGGTCCAAGGAATTTTGTTTTTGATGTTTTGAATTGTTTATAATGTATTTTTTTTATTCAATCTACTAACAATTCCCAGAAATGATGGAAATCAAAAGATAGAAAAATATAAATGCATTTGGGTTCTAAGAAAATTACCAGTTGCAACATCAGCTCTAGCCACAGTTCATAAAACAGGTGATTATGGGGATAATAAAGAAAAATGTCATTAAATCAGAAAAAAATCCCTTGAATCTTGCCTGTGATAGTGCCTAGAAGTCTGACAATTCCAAATAGTCTGTGCCAAATTTTGCAACAAAATTTCACTAATAATGATGCTTATTTGCAAGTATTTAGTTTAGATTTTCCAGGCTGTGGGACATGAAACACACTGGATAATATCTTTGATGTTGTTATGTTTTATTAAACCATTTCCCAAAGTGTCGAGTAAAACAAATCTATTCTTTTAAAAGCAACCCTGAAAATGTCACCAACTTTTCAATAGACCAGTTTCTCATTTCACTTTTAGATTATTTTCTCACACATTTCAGGTTCAGGAATTGCTTCATTAAGAAAACTGAGTTTCAAAACAACCCTATTTCCCTCTGTGGCTCAGTAGCCAGAGCAGAGCCCAGTATTGGAAAGCCATAGGCCTTCAAATAACAACTAGCCAGGCCCTGGAGGCCAGGGACAACTTGGTAGAAAGTCAGTCATCTTAATGTTCAGGCCTCAAGTTCCCATTTAATATGGAGCTGCTGCACTATTGCTACAAAGTGCTAAAGTGCTAACCTTTATTTAATGATAATCGTTAGAATTACCATTGCTTAACCTTTTATTTCAATGCTTGATCTGTCACTTCAATGTTTCCCCCTACACTTTAAAATATTCAAGAATAAAACAAAATTTAAAATGTTTATTACCTCTCCTAATATTTCTATTTCTGGCAAGTTCTTTCAGATACATAGAATGATACAACAGTTCTACTGTAACTAAATCCCTCTGGAAACCTCTATTCTGCACTAAAGTTTTCAGATGGCAGGACCTGCTGTGAAACAACTCCCCACGCCCCTTCTCGCCTCTTCCAGAGGGAGGAGGAGTGATTGATCTGATTGCTGCATTTGGAAGAAGGAATGGAGCATGCCCAATCTGGTCCTCCCAGGTAGCCCCTTCAGAATCAGTCTGTCCTGTCCCCTCTCTGCAGTGGGGAGGCCTGCGGTGTCCAGCTATGCAAGTTGGGGCTATCAGTTGGGGAAGTATTTGCAAGCACATTGTGGCAACTCTCTTAAATTAGCTCTTATTAGTAATTCAGCTATTTTTAATCTCTGTTGATCTGATTCCTGTCACTGTGAATTAGTACCAAATTCTGGCTAGGATGAGAAGTGTAATTTATTAGACCTCTAAAATCCCAGCCACTAAACAGAAGTAAATTAACTAACACAGAATTAATATATTTTTAAAAATTTTAGCAACAGGTCCATCCTTGATTCCTGCAGCCCTGCTCATATGGTCATCACTCCATGACACAGGCTGAGGAGCTACCTCTATCTGCATCATTGTTGGCATGGTGGTAAGCAGACTAAAAACCAAGGGCATTCTTCCCATAAGCGGCCTAGAGTGATCAGTGAAAATGTTTCGCTATCCACTTGACCCAGAAAACCCCACAAAATCATGCAAATCAAGAGGTTCAAATCATCGTGTTCACTTTAATTATACCCAGGAAACTGCCCAGGCCATCAAGGGTATGCATATCCGAGAAGCCACCAAGAATCTGAAAGATGTCACTTTATAGAAGAAATATATATACAGTTCTGGCATTACAATCGTGGAGTTGGTAAGTATGTCTAGGCCAAACAATGGGGCTGGACACGGGGTCAGTGACCCAAAAAGAGTGCTGAATTTTTGCTGTACATCCTTAAAAATGCAGAGAAATGCTGAATTTATGGGTTTAGATGTAGTTTCAGCTTTCAGCATGAAGGAGGCCAAAATGCAACTTTCTTTGGTTATCCTGAATCCAGGTTCACCTGATACCAGCTGCCTCCACCATGCCACTTAATTTTGACCCCAACCAGATCAAAGTCATGTGCCTGAGGTGCACTGGTGGTGATGTCAGTGCCACATCTGCCCTTGCCCTCAAGATCTGCCCTCTGGGTCTGTCTCCAAAGAAGGTTGGTGATGACATTGCCAAAGCAACTGGTGACTAGGAGGGTCTGAGGATTACAGTGAAACTGACCACTCAGAATGAACAAGCCCAGATTGAAGGGGTACCTTCTGCCTCTGCCGTGATCATCAAAGCCCTCAAGAAACCATCAGGAGACAGAAAGGAATAAAAAAAGCATTAAATACAGTGGAAATATCACTTTTGATGAGATTGTCAACATTGACTGACAGACGCACCACAGATCTATCTTTAGCCAGAGAACTCTCTGGAACCATTAAAGAGATCCTGGGGACTGCCCAGTCTGTGGGCTGCAATGTTGATGACTGCCACCTTCATGACATCATAGATGACATCAACAGTGGTTCAGTGGAATGCCCAGCTAGTTAAGAAGTACAAAGGAAAATATTTTAATAAAGGATCATTTGACAACCAGAAAAAACAAACAAACAAAAAGGGTTTAGATGTAGATTCTCTGGTTATTGATATATTCAGGTGAACAAAGCACCCAAGATGCACCACCACACTTACAGAACTCATGGTTGGATTAACCCACACATGAGCTCTCTGTCACATCGAAATGATCCTTACTGAAAAGGAACAAATTGTTCCTAAGCCAGAAGAGGAGGTTGTACAGAAGAAAAAGATATCCCAGAAGAAAATGAAGAAATAAAAACTAATGGCACATGAATAAATTCAGCATAAAATAAATGCAAATAAAAGTTAAATAAATAAATAAACAGAAACCAAGAGTGATCATTTCCACTCACATTTCATCAGCCAGAGCCAGTCGCATGGTCACAACTGAGTGCCACAGAGTGGGGATGTACTCTTCCTGCAGAGAGGGGTGCCATGTGTTTGTGAGCAATGATACAGTTACCAGAGCCATCAATTCTTTCTGGACAAAAATTAGTTAAGTGACATATATCAGTATTGTCTCTGCTCAGGAAGAATTGATGAGCCAAAGAATCAGCTCCTGAACAATATCTGTTGGTACAGAGCTGTTTAGGCAGCAAGATGGGCAGAGAAAGAGGCCCTATTGTTGCCACTGCAGGAGACATTTGCAATGTCCATCCAGCTCTTGGTTCACACTGAACACAGCAGACTTTCCCAAGTAAGCTGTCATTCAAGCCTTGGGCTGTAAACTGGAAACTTAGTATCTCTCCTTAAATAGAGTCTCACTGGGGTGGGAGGTGGGGGTGGGATGAAGGTCCAGATAGTAGAACATAAAACAGATAAAACAGGACAATATATAATCAAGTATCAAAATGGGCAGAACAGTTAGTCATGGAGCCCTAGGAAAAATTTTTGCCTAAACTTTCCAAAATATAAAAATAAAAAATAAAAAAAATGCTGTTTTTCCTGCTTTGCTGCAAAAATCAGTAAAAGAAAGCCAGTGGCAGTGACACCTTGCAATGACAGAGGCAGAATGAGATGACAGTGATCCAGTTGTTTGTCCCTGCAGCCTTCTGATTTATGGATAGCAGGCAACTTCTCCAGGATGAGACTAACTACCCCCAAACTTCCCCCAGCTGAGAACAGCCATCTTACCAACTGCAGGGTCTACACTACTCCATGCCCACACTAATCCAGACCTAGGGCATGGAGCACCCAAACAGGCTTATTCCCTGTATCAGTCACAGTTCAATACAGGAAACAGAAAACTCTCCAGCTCTGTTCTGGAGAACAGAGGGATTTAATACAAGGTATCAAGTGAAAGGGCTGGAGAGGTAGCATCAGGGGCAGCCATTAGATCCCCCATCCCCACAAGGCTGGTGACTAGAGAGTGAACCATGGAGGTCAGCCACTTCCCATAGTCATGTCTTCCAAAGCCCTCTTGTGCACCCACACAGTGGAAGAAAGAGACCATCTTCTTTTCTGCCTTTCGAATCCTACATGACTGCATTTCATCATCAGAATCTAAATTGCATCCTGAACTCTTGCTGCAAAAGTGACTGGGAATTATAGTTTTTACACTTCTAGGCCTTGCAATGGTGGGGAAATCTAGGAATGCTGAGTGCTGTAGACAATAACTAGCATAGCTCTCCTACAGGGGCTTTACACAGGCCTTAGTGGTCTGTCCAAGAACAAGGTGCCCCTTGAGTAGTGCTCTACTGAGCTCCACTCCCTGAAGATCTCACTCAAGATGGGGAGTCCCAAAACTAACCACTGAGAGCTGATGATGTTTTTGCTTGAGTCACCCTCCTTAAGATCTGATCTTCTGACAGCTTTGAGCATTAGGGGATTGGCTTTGACAGTAAGTGGAAGGTGGGCATGATTCAAGAACATAGGAGCACCTTCATCTTGCCCTTCTAGTCACCTTTTCATTCCACACCCTTCTCAAGATTTCAGAGAGCAGGGGTTCTCAAGGTCTAGTCACCAGACCAGCAGCATAAACATCACTTGGGGAACTAGTTAGAAACACAAATTCTTAAGGTCCACCCCAGACCTACTGAATCAGAAACTTAGGGTGGAGACCAGCAATCTGTGTTTTAACAAGCCCTCCTTGTGATTCCAATGCCTGCTAAAGTTAGAAAACAATTGTTATAGGGAATTACATATGTCTGGAATAACGGAACATGGAAAATAATGCCTACTTGATTACTAGTTGGGAAAAAACAGCTCATGCCTCAATGCAAAGCTCTAGTAAAACTAAGATGGAGCATGCAGCTGGGTCCATCTCCCCCAACGTACATATCTAAATTTCCTTTCCCTCTGGCTGACCACATGGTGAAGGAATCCAAAGCCATGGCCAGCATGTTTTTAGATGAAGAGAGAGAAGGAAGGCCACACCTAAGTTGGGCCTTGGCTCAGCTATCCAGTCCTAGTAACTGGAATGGAAAAAGAGGAGACAGTTGAGGACAGGCTCCACTAGGTCTATTTACCAGAAAATAAGAGAATGATCTGCCCTCTAGTAAACACAGTATAATCAGTGCCCTGAAACTTGAACAATAATAATAGTATCTGCTCTTTTTTAGACACTGAGGCAGAGGTGGGAGGGGGGACAGAAGCATTCCTCATCCCTAGCATCAATCACTAAGTCCCTAAATTGCTCCTTTGTGGTTCAAGACCATTCTACCTGCCCCTGTTAAGATGATGGGTCCCCTTTCCAAAATTTCTGACTGTAGCCACCCTTTCTCCCACTTTCCTATTCCTAGCTTGAACAAGCAGCTTATTCTTTGGTTTCTGCTCCAGAGTTCCTATTCTAATAATCTTTCTATTGCTACCAGTCCTCTCCTTCTGATACTTTCCATTCTATTCGATTTTTAAAATGCTAGTCAAATTCAACATTATTGATTTCATGAGTTACTAATGGTTGGCAACCCACAATCCGAAAAACACCCTAAAGTGCACACTGTAATAAACACTACCAGTACTATATAAAAAGCAGCATTAATAGCACACTGTCATCATTACTAACGTTACTGAGTGCTCTGTGTGTTTGTGTGTGATTTACTGTCATTCCAATTAAAATTTTTAAATTGCTATAGGCCATAATACCAACTTTATTCTCTTAGTATCCCAGTGAATACCAAAAAAAAGTTACTTTTATTGAATTCATCTTAACTTCAGATTTGGTGATGATTTGCAACATATGGATGGCCAAATTCTCATTACCAGATTAGCAGTTATTTTTCAAGTTTCAACAAACATTTTTTGTTCGATAAAGTTTGGTTTTAATCAAGTTAGCTAATATAATCATATAATGGGGTTTCTCATATAAAGGCTGGAAACATTTCAAGGATAAAACATGGGGTTTGAAAACTGAAAGCTGTGCCTTTTAGAATAGATTCAGACCCTCTGCTGTCATTTGGGAGAATTCTGAAGCCCTCCTTTTCCAGCTAGAAGAATTTTTTTCTTTATAAACAAGCATATATTCTGTCACTTAGGAACAGGCCACCACACACGACACAGAAAGACATGATACTGCACCAACAGATATGTGCACACCGAGGAACCCGTGCCCACCCGGCCCCACATGTCATCTGCAACGCAGACAGATTCAGGATGCTGGTAGATTGGAACCAGCCTCAACCTCTCCTCGCTGTCCTTCCCCAAATCAAAACCCACCGTAAACACCGCGAAGAGCCAGGAAACCTCAGGTCTTTAATCATTTCCTTTCCCCAAGCTCCATGTGGCACACAGGACGCTCCGTTTTCTTTTAGGTTTGCAGTCATCTTGCGAAGAGTGCGGAAGAAGAAAAAAGCAAAACCATGTTTCCAAAGGGTGGAGGGTGCAGAGAGAAAACGCCAACTCGGAGCTGTGCTCTTCCATCCACCTCGTTCTACTACGAGCAAGCAAGGACATCCTCCAGCTCCTGCAGGGGTTGAGAGTTGGCGCCACCTGGCTTTTAAGAAAGAACAAGATGCAGGAGGTAGATGCGGTTGAAGAGGGGCCCCGCCCTCCTTTCCACCGTGAGCACCGGGCGGGAAGGTTAGAATGACTCCGGAGAGCCTTCCCTCAAAGCCCGGGGCAGCTGGGCGGCTGGCAACCGCGCATCGCGGAAAGAGAGGCAGTTACCCTCCCCAGAATCAAAAAGCAGGAACTTCCCTTGCTAGTGATGTTAGAATAGGGTATTCCACATTTAAGGCAGGTGTAAAGTGCAAAAATAACTGTGGCACCTAAAACATTATAAATAAGCACCAATCCATGTACGTATTGATCAGCTCTGGCTCGTTTCTATTGATCACCTATTCTAAGCAACCTTCGTACACCGACCTGTGGGGAAAGAAAAAGACAGGAGGAAGGGCATCCTAAGGAAAAGAGTCAGGTTAAGTCAATCCCCTGTGCCCTGTGCTTTCCTAAAACCTTAATATTGCAAAGCCATGTATTCTAATTGAGTCATTCTCGTACTCAGCAAACATGTGATGGACACCTACTTGTGCCAGGTGCTAAAGCATGCTGGCCACAAAGATCAAAGACATATTCCAACCCCCTAAAAGAAGCCACACGTAGTGGGGAAGAGAAAGAAATCATACTCCAGTAGGATATATACTTATATCAGCCGGGTGCTTAGTGAAGGCTACCAAGAAGAGGAGATGCTTAATCTTGAAGGACAAATAAACACAGTTCGACAAAGAAGGGAGGTGTTACCCAGGCAGACAGACAACTTGTGCACAGACATGAAGGCAAAAGAAACTAGAGTGTTGAATATAGTTTAGCACAGCCATGGCTTAGCCTGTGTGTAGGGAGAGTGGTAAGAAAGGAGACTATGAAGAGCATCATGTGCTCAGCATTTGGGTTTTCCTGAAGTCTGTGGGAGAGTGAATGTAAGATTAAAGTAGGGAAATGACATAATCAAATGTCATTTGCATTTGCATTATATAAAGATCAGTCCAGCAGCAGTGAGGACAGACTGGAGGATACACTGGCAGTAGAAGAAATGATGGGATGATGTAGGCAAAACTCAATATCTGTCATTGCTGAGGCAGGGGGTGATTTGAAAAAAGAGTGGGAGGATTGTAAAGATATTTAGGAAGACATGGTGACAACTGCCAGGATGTTAAATAGTGGCATGAGCACCAGATGGATGGTGGTGCCATTCAGAGAGACTAGGAGAACAGACTATAGGTGTGCAACAGAGAATAGAAATAAATTCGATTTTGAGCATGGTGAGTTTAAAAAATCTAAGTACATCTATATTAAAAAGTCCTCTAGCAGGGAGTTGTATATTCACGTCTAGTACTCCAAGAAGAGGTCTGAATTATAGAGAGATACATCACCAACATCTACCAAAACCATAGAATGGTTAATTATAATAACATTTGCTAACTTGCATTGAGTATTTATTATGCATCTGGCACTGTGCAAAGCACTTTTAATAGAATATTTCATTTAATCTTCACGAGGCAAGTAATCAGTATTGCCCAGGGTGAGGGTTTTATATAAGAAGTCCAAAACAGGACGCTAATGATTACATTTAAGAGAACTGGCTGGGGAGTTATAGCTAAGAACAATTTACTCAATCATCCAGACTTAAATGCAGAAGGCTTCATGTCTCCCTCAAGTCAGCTGAATTTTCAGCTCTGTCCTTGCTCTATTCCTACCTAGGACAACATCCTAAACCACCTGTTCTACTTCCCACCCAGGGACAATATATCACGACTGTTCCTCTGAAACACTTTGGATTCCAGCCATGTAGCATCAATCAAGGTCAAATTCAAGGTCAACCAGGGCCAAGAGGGCAAAATGGAAGAAGTGCCTTAGACTTAATTTCCAACATGGCAGACAGTCCCTGAATCATCTTCTTACATCAAGAAGGCATTCCCCCAAAATGAGCAAGAGTAGCTTTACAGCTTTCTTCATAATGGTGGATAATTCTTGTTAGCTCTTCCAAATGCCCCCAATATTGATAATATGGAAGTTTGTTATTTGAGGGGAAAGGATCAGTTAAATTCTATTCTGAACATTGACTTTACTTAATTTGCCTCTGTATTAAGTCTGACGAGGGATTTTTGTCTCTCTTGCATTGGATTCAAGACTCTAAAAACAAGTGAGACTTGCTGCTGTACTCATTAGAGGAACGATAACCTTGTCTCAGTAGCCCTTGAGGGCTCAAGGTTTCACTCAGTAAAGCTGGCATGTTTAAAGAAACATCGCCCAAGTGATGGTAGAGACTCTGAGTTTTGCCTCAAATTTGTGCTCTTGAACCCCAAATTATTATATTCTGGTCCAGTTATTCCTGGTGTGAATGAGAAAGCAAGGTGGGGACCACTAATGGTTGGGGTGGTAGCAGAAGGTGGCTTAAGGACTTAATCTGTGCTCACGCAAACCTGTCACAGAGACTGGTCAACTTCACTTCTGCAATAACTTTCTTGGAAGAATATGGCACTGAGCAGGAAACAAGCTGGGTTGTCCAGCTAAGTGACCTGAGTAAATCAGCACTCTGGGCTTCACTGTAAGGAGAAGGGACTGAAGCATCTCTAAAGCCCTTTTCAAATTTAACATTCTCTGAGTACTTAATATAAGAATAAGCAGGGTTCTATTGTTGGTTCTGCTGCTTCCATCTGGTATGGATAAGGGGCTCACTGAACATTGATAACATATTATAGCATCAGAGAACATGAGAACAGAAACTGGATTTATGGACCGAAATTGGATTTATGGACTTATGATCTCACCTAGATTAAAAATTAATAATATATATGTGGATATATATTACATATGTGTGTATACACACACACACACAGAAGGAGAAATAGATCTAGAAAAATTCAGTGCTCAAGGTATGCAGTGTGTTGATGGCAAAGCCAGGTCTAAAGTCCAGGTTTTCTAACTATTGGTCAGGTAATTTGCCCAATGGTCTTTCTGTAGAATTCATATATGCCACCAGCATGCTGGAAGATTTGATAAGATTCATGTCTAATCAGCTCCACGTGTGGTGTGCTTCCTTCCTCCACTATCATCAATATTGTGTTAGGAAAAGCTGCGTGTTCTGGAGACAGCATGGATCTTCTTTTAAATGGGAGCCTTAAGAATTCACCCCTGCCTTTAATACTAACTCTGCATGTAAATCTGCAGAAGGATAATATCCCGAGGTCATTTTTCAGAGGTGATGAAAGGAGTCCATTTAATAGAAGAGGCTAAAAGAGAGGAAATTATCTGGCTTGTCCTTCCACTGATGGCAGTGTGGAGTAGTGAGTCCAGCCTGCACTAGGCACGGGAAAGGGGGCACTTCCCCAGCTCCATCCTAGTTGTGTGTCATGGGCAAGTAACTACCTTTTTGAGTCTCAGCTCATCTTTAGGAAAATTCAGAAACTGAACTAGATCACTTTAATGACCCCTAATATTCTGAGATTTCACCTCGAGAAATTCCTGAAGCATACTGCCTAAACTTTTAGACAACTGTCCTCTGCCTCTCTCTGCTTGGTAATTTAAGAAACAGGGATAGTGGTCTACATAGTAGTCAAAGTAGTAGTAGTTGTAGGAGCAGCAGTAATAGCAGCTAATGAGGAAGAGGAGCTTTGCCACTGAATCTTGCTTAGACTGAAATAAAAAGTTGGCTGTTGCCTTCACTTAGTTCGTTCAATATTCATTCAGTAAATATAAGTATGTGCCACCTATGTGCCAAGCAACAGCCAATGAATGTATTAAGGAAGCACTTACCAACAGGAAAATGTGCTTTTGCAGGAGGATGACATTGTATCATGCCAAAAGCGACATAGCGTCTCTGAATGTGACAATGCCTCAACTCTGCCACAGCTGGCTCTGAGATCCTGCGCCTGTCACAGCTTCTCCGCCCCGGCCCTACAGAAGGCCATCTTCAAAGTCCCTTCCTGGGATAGATTCTGTTCCTGAAAGGCCTCATAGATCGCCTCGGTACAGCCGCTATCTGCCTCACAGGAACGCAAGCCGCCCTAGGTAACCCGAGCCCGCGGCCCCCTCCCATCTGGGGACGAAAAAAAAAAAAAAAAGCGGGGTGGGGGAGGGGGGGGAGAGCGAAAGAAAAGAAAGGAAGAAAATACTGAGAAACATGTTTTGGCAGGCAAGGCCTCCGGAGACTACCATATGTGCTCCATATTGAGCAACCCCTGGTCTTTGATGTTTTTCTGAATGTAAAGGCATTATTCTTTCTCAAACTGCGCCTAAAAAAAAAAAAAAAAAAAAAAAAAAAAAAAAAAAAAAAAAAGAGGGGGGGGGGGGGGGAGGGGGGGGAGAGCGAAAGAAAAGAAAGGAAGAAAATACTGAGAAACATGTTTTGGCAGGCAAGGCCTCCGGAGACTACCATATGTGCTCCATATTGAGCAACCCCTGGTCTTTGATGTTTTTCTGAATGTAAAGGCATTATTCTTTCTCAAACTGCGCCTAAGTACTACAGACATCAAAACAATGAGGCCAGAACGCGCGGCCCCGGCTCCAAGTTCGTCCTTCACCCAAGTGCCGGCCCCCGGTTACTCCCCAGTGTGCCCTCAGGCAACTGGCAGGGCTGCCATCCCCTGCGGCCCCAACCCCCTTTTCAGACCCAGTTTCTCTGGATCCTACAACACCTTAGATCCAGGTTCGGAGGGAAGTGCTTTCCCAAACGCCGGGCGAAAACTCCCCAGATGTTGCCCGCGTCACGGAAACGAGCCCGGCTGGATCTGAAGCATTCTTCACCATGGCGGGTCACGGGGCCGCTGGGCGCGCGCGAGCCCGGCTCCCCGGCTGGCTGCGGGTGGCGCCCCGGGGCCTCCCGCACTGCCCGGGTTCGCGCCCACACCGGCTCGCCGAGGAGGGGCCAGCAGGGCGGGAAATAAAGGGCGGAGGCGGTGGGCATTTTATTACGTGCGGAATTATGAACCACAATCCAAGATCCCTAGTAAATTTGCACTCTGATCTTTGGGGAGTTGATTAAATAGTCACTCACGCGCCGACTGCACATTCCTCCTTCCTTTCTACCCACCGCCGGATGAAACGGCGACCCCAGAGCGAGGGATCTAAATCCACTCACGGTCTTGTCAGAGAACTGCGCTTTCCCCCAGGCGGGGCATGAGGGCAGGGAGGCCGGGGCTAACCGCCAGTGGGGAACCCAGAAAGGGGCAAGTTCCCGGCGGCCCGGCCGGAGAGGGCGCGAACGCGGGACCCGCCCTCAGAAGCGGCCCCTCCAAAGTGGGCGGGGCAGGGCTCACCCCTGAGGGTAGGGCGTCCGAGCGCCCGCTGCTTCCGGGTCTCGGCAAGCACTTCCGGGGTGCGCGCCACGCGGCGGGGGCTGGGAGCCCACGGGTAAGCACAAGTAGTGAAGGGGAAGATTGGAGCCAAGAGAGGACAGTAACAACCGTGGCCGTTAATAACGTCGGGGTGGGCGACCCCAGGGCCCTCTCTAGTCGTGGTCAAGCCCCAGTGTTCAAGCACTTCAGCGTTTGCTCTCGGCCGCCCAGAGAGGGGAATTTCTGCAGGGGCCCTGAATGCTTTGGGGATCCGCAAAGCCGAGGACCAGGAGGACGTTCAGCTTCCGCGCCGCACCCGTGGTCGCGAACACTAGGGCACACCGTTCGGGCTCCCCTTTACCCAGAGTAAATTCACTGGGCTCACGACCCCGAGCCTTTCTGTGCTCAGGCCTCCGAGGAGGTCTCTGTTCCTGGTGTGGAGGGAGTCTGGACTCGGTCAAGTGTGCCCAGCTCACTGTGACCCTCGAGAGTCTGGAGAGAGGCAGAGTCGGGCAGAGATCACAGGGATGTCCGGCTCTGTCAAACGGGTCAGCTGGAGCGGGCTCCTGTGCCGAGGCGCGGGTTATCCAGGAGGAACAGGGCAGTGTTTGGGCGGTGGGTTGAAGGTGCGGTGGTTCTCCGAGGAGGTCGTCTCATTTGTGAGCCTGACGTGAACTGGGCAAAAACAGGATACACACGCGCGCTTTTACTTCCAGTTGCTTTCAAACAATCGCCCCTTCTCCATCGGAGCATCCATTCTGCCAACCAGCCTATTGTCTCAGCGCCTACTGTATGCTCAGATCTTTGCTGGGCCCTTTGGGGGATACAAGCCACTGAAGGCCAGGTTCCTGCGCGTGAACCTGGCGCAGGACGGGATTAATGCGTTAGTGGCAGGAAGGGAGGGAGCCTGATAAAAGTACTTCTCGTGCTGCACTTTTTTTCTGGGATGAATCAAAGGCACCCGGAGAAGAATATGATATTGCACGCCTGGACTTCAGTATCAGGTCCCTTTTTCTGGCCCTTTTTCAACTCCTTCTCAGGAGAAGATTTGAAATTCCCCTTGGAAAGTGGGTGGGGAAACAGCCCAGCCCAGGTAAGTATGGGAGCCACATGGTCTGCCGAATGGAAAAAAGGGAAAATCATATCCAAATGCAACCAGTCACGTGGGGGTAGATCGAAGCTGAAAGGGAATGGGAAATCTGAATAACCCGGAAGGCAGCAGACTCCGCACCCGGTTGTGAGGTGTGAGAAACAGTCAACATTTGGAGCACTGGAGTCAGAAGATTTTTGGCAGCTGTTAGATAACTTCCTGATATGCAATAAAGTTCACATGGCCAAGAGGATGTTTCTGCTGTTCCGTTGCCTGGTTCCTTTCCTCTCCCTCCAAGTCTGCAAGTTTAAGAAGTTTTACTGGGTCCCAGTTGAATGGTACTGTCAGCCTAATGTGGGCCCTGGGAGGAGTCCTGGCGGCTTGGGACTGCACGGGGGTGAGACACTGGCAGTTCTGAGTTTTCTCACCTATTACCTCCCCAGCTCTGACCTGCAAGGTGACACGGAGGCCTTTGATTTCAGAATCCAGGGCGCCCCTTTTTCCAGTCACAACCTGTCTGCTTCTGACCCTGTCCCAAATGTTCCAAAGTAAACATTTTTTTAAGAAAAAATCTATGTGAAGTTGTAAGCCTCTGCAGTCGCAACAGCCATGTTTCTGGAACTTGATCATGCAAAATTAGGGCCTGACCACCATGGAAATATATGCAAGACGTTTACTTTCCTTACAGGAAAAAATAAAAAGGGAGCCTGGCGCACACCGCTGGTCTCACTGAGAATCAGCACGCGCCTGAGAGGGCCCAGCACCCGCCGACCTTGAACCCTCTCTGTTGGGCAAGGGCTGGGGAAGAAGCAGTGGAGCCCAAGCTCAGAAGGTTTCTCATGGCCCAGGTCTCTGGGTACATGCCAGGGCTCCTGCACGACTAGTGCGGCTGTCGTCTCTCGATCCCTGTGGCCATCTCGACTCCGTATCGCTCCAATTCCCAGGCTCCCTAATCATGCACATGCGGACTGGCCCGCGCAGCAGGTGGGCAAGGCAAAGGTTGTGTTCCATCTGAATCTAGGGGTTTTTGCATGAGTTCTGGCCAGTTCCTAAAGACAGTCCCTGGGGGTGGTCGAACGTGAGCTTCCCCGATGTGCAGAAGGAGGACCATAGAACTGGCTGAAATGCAATCGCAAAAATTCAAGGATTAGACTTTGCCCATCAAGATGGGAGAATGCAAGTAGAGGCATGTTCGAGAATACTCTTGTGAGACCCGAGGGAAGGACGGACAGTTCGTAGAGTCGAGGGTCCCTGGCCGGAGAAAGGAGATGCCGGCTGTAGAGGTCACATCTCGCGGTTGTAAGGGGAGAGACAGTCAGGTCTGGAATACTCGAAGAAACTCACAACGATTAGGATCACCAGAGCTAGAAATGGTACTTTCATACCCTTTATTTGGCACATATCCCCGTTTTGCAAACACGAAAACAGAAAGACCAAGATGCTGCCTCGAGATCACAAAGCCAGTCCAGAAGCCAAGACCCAACCCAGGTGTGCCTGGCTCAGAATCACACTAATCACTTGCCACTCGGCCTCTGATAAACGATCTTAGCTACATTCCTAATTCTACAAGAGTTGCGGATCTGTCCAAACTCCTAATGGCTTTTAGGAGGGTGTCATCTTAAAGGAAAGACTTATCCTAAACCTGCTGCGGGGGAAGAAGGAGGGGTGGTAAGTTGTAATTACTTCAGCAGTGTCTTCTATTTCCCTAGTAACCGTATCTAATTGTTTAAGTAATTGCCTTCCAGCTCCGCTCAACAGCAAACTCTGGAGCTCAGAGCCCACCCGCGAGCACTTTGTCCTGGCACCCACCGAATGCCTGAGAAGCGGCTTTGGAGAAAGTTGGCGGATGTAATCTCCCGCTCGCAGCTTTTGCGCAGACGCTGAGCTCCGCTGGTTTTCTCATTTGGATCCAGTTCTCTTTGGTCCTGGCTTAAGAAATCACTCTGGTCACTAATAACTGTAATAAGATAACTCTGGCCCAAGTCACCCGGGATGGCTAGGAGCCCAGAGGCTCCCCTGTGGACTTGGGTCAGCGGGCGCGGCGCGCTACTCCGGTAGCAGGGTGGGGGAGGGCATAGACGCACCTGCTGGCACTGCCCAGAGCTTTTCCTTCCCCAACTCCTCGCAGCCGCTTCCAGCTTTCCCTGCCTGCTGCCAGTGGGTAGAGCCGTCCAGGAGACTAGACCTGCTTGTCTGCAAATGTGTGGTTCCCCGACAAAGAACCGCATAGGTACTGAATAAGGGAATTGGGCTCTAGAAACCACGTGAAGAACCCGGTGAAGGGGAAACAAGCATGCTTTAGCTAGGATTGTTGGGAACTCAGGCAAAATTCCGACCGTCCTTCGAATTATGCACAATTATTTTCCTTCTCTTTTTCTTTCCTTCTCTTCTTCTTTCCTTCTCTTCCTACAGTTTTTTGTTCTTTTAATTTCCCCTTTGAATTTCTTGATTTTTAGAGTTTCCAGGCTGCCAGAGTTCCGGCGAGCAGATGTTACTGCTGGGTTACTGCCATTCTCCTTAGGCGAGTTAAGACCAAGTTCAATTCAAATTGACAACCTAATTCCAGTCCCATGACCTTGCGTGGTCATCTTCTTCCTCTCCATGTTCCTAAAGTTGAGTGTGGCACTACTGGCACAGTTGGCAGCAGAAACGAAGACAGAGGATGATAGAGGGGAGAGAAATATATGAATGCAGTGCTGCTTCCTGAACTTGGTTTTCACTTGTCTGTCAGCGTAGATTGTTACCACTGATGTAGGTAATCAGTAACTGTAACTGAGGAAAATACATCACCACAGTCCTTTCTTCTCCCACCACAACTGCAAAATGAATTAATATGACCTCGTGCGGTGAAAAAGTCCCATTAAGTGACCACTCATTTGGACACCGCCAGGTTTGCAATAGTACTCCAGGAGCAATTAAGGCCCAGGGGACTTAGATAGCCAAAAGTTCAGGAAGTGCACCTGATACCCCCAGAACATTACTTCCATGTCCAAAAGGAAAGAAGTCTCAATAGGGATGAGGGTGGCTTCAGGAATTCTTTAAAACAGTTTATCTTTAATGCCCACCTGGAGTCAGTGCCAGGTGCAGCTGACTGCTCCAAAGAGAAGGATGTGCGGTCCCTCTCCCCAATTCTTCTTGCTCAGCCTCAGCATCAGGAGAGTGAAGAAAAAGGAAAGGGGAAAGTAACTAGACAGTGGAGAAGATCTGTGCTGGGACTGTGTCTTCGTAGGAGAGGAAACAAACAAACAAAAAAACCAAAAACTTCTCCCCAATCAACTCCCAAACCACAAGTGCCTCCCCCACAGGCCTGCCCACTCTCCTTCCTTGTTTCCTGCCTTTACCTGTTTTGTCTCACCCCTCCTACCTTATGCATAGTCCTCAAATCCAAAGTCTCAAGCATTTTTTCTAGAGTGCAAGCAAGCACTCACCAGGCAGCATCTCTGCAGAGAGAAAGAAGTCCATGACACCATCACACAACTACTGGATAAGGGCTGGGAAGTGGATGTAGAAATAAAAAAATTAGGGAGGTGGAGCTACTAGGGCTTTGCTTACAAAGGTTGGCGCATGGGTTTCCAGAGCCCCACACTCTGTCCTGTCCCAGCTTAGGGGTGGGTGGTCCCTTCTGTACACTGGACAAACTCCAACCCTGACAAGTGGGGAAATGGCTGAGGTAGCACTTTAGAGTTAGGAACCAAATTAGTTTCCTAGGCCTCCCCAGGCTTCTAAGCATGAGTTGTCCCCGTCCCAGGCTGAAGGGGGAGTTTTGTATTCAGTTTAGATGGTATGAGCAGAAACTCAAGTCGAACAGATTTGAATTTAAATCTTCCCAAACCCTAGTAGGGCAAGAAAAGTAACTCTTTCCCATGGATATTTTGGAGGACTAGGTATGTGGGCACTACAGCTTAAAATGGTGCCCAGAGTTTCAAGTCCTTAGAATGGGATTTCCCATCACTCAAATCACCCTCTAGGAGTGTATGCTAGAGGCACATGGAAGGCAGTTCAACTCCCTTCTCCAGGTTACCAGGAGACTTGCCCAGGCTGCAGGATCCCTCCCCTCGATGTGCCATCAGCTCTCAGGAGGACTGGAGTTTGTTTGGATGCATGTATGTATGGCTCTGGCTATGTCTGTCTTCTTTGCACCTCAGTTTCCTTGCAGGCACACAGAGTTTAGAAATACCCTTTTTAGGGCCGGCCCATGGCTCACTTGGGAGACTGTGGTGCTGATAACACTGATAACACTGAGGCCATGGATTTGGATCCCTATATAGGGATGGCCAGTTAGCTCACTTCAGAGAGGGTGGTGCTGACAAAACCAAGTCAAGGGTTAAGATCCCCTTACTGGTCATCTTTAAACAAAAAGTAAAAGAAAAAAGGAAATACTCTTTTTACAGTTTGTGAAGATTAAATATGCAGCCTGTAAAATGCTTGGCGATTAATAGGCTCTCATTAGAAGTTAGTCCCCACCCCCAGCGGGCAGATTTTAGTACTCTTTTCTTGATGGAAGAACTGAGGCAGGGTTGTGGAGGAGCCACAGAGGGACTACTCCTAACTGCCCTTGACTTCTAGGATTGAAGCTTCAGTGCCACTGGCTTCAGTTCTGTTATGGTGACCGAATGGCAGCACTTTCCAGGCCCTAGCGAAAGCAAAGGCCAGGACTGCAATGTCTAGTGCGCCATTCAGGGCCCAGTCCACAGTAACTATCTTCTGTGAGAATCCCACCAACATAGGTCTGGGGGCAAGTGGCTTGAGTCCACTCGATGGCCAAAGAACAAGGTGCTAGGAACCTTGTCTTCTTAGTTGCACTCCCCTGCTTTCTTCTCTGCGCTGAAGTGTTCATCACACCAGCCTGAGAGCAGGTCTCTAACTTCCCCACCCCTTTTACTCCCACAGGTTTACCGAGGAGCCCTGGAGCTCTTAGAGCTGCTACCTGGTGGCACCCAGAAAACAAGATGGAAAGCATTGTGCTCTGTAGTGTCAGAGTCCCTTAGTGCCCAAATGCTACCCATCCGGTCTGGTGCTCATGAAGGGAAGGCTGTGAGGTGATACTCCAGGCCCCACTCTTTGCACAAAGCCTGCAGCATAGCCCAATGCTTTAAAAATCACCAATCTATCCTCACATTACTACCAAAAGCCACATCTGTCCCCAAGCCATTTCTTCCCACAACGGCCCCCTTCACCTTCTTGAAAGGGAGCACTAAGAACTCCCCCACACCTGAGCACCCCTACCCAGTGGCTACCACCAGCACCACCTTACTAGGCTCTGGAGACCAACAAGAGGAGGAGAGAAGAGAAGAAAGAAGCCAACAACCCCACATGATGAGAAAGCAATTTTCTTTCGATGACAGAGCAATCTCCTTTTGTATCACCAAAAGGCAGATAGACGATCGGAGCAGTCGCAGGAGGGCTGGCTTGGTGCATGAAAGTATTTAGCAGGTTCAGTGCCATTACTGCCTAACAGGGTGTGAAAAGTAATATGAATGTGAAATACTGTGGGAAAATGGAGAGTTTCCAAAGCAGGCAGAGAGGCCCCTCTGCTGGCTGGCCTGGAAGGCCCAGAATCCTTGCTGCCCCATGTGTGGCTCCAAGAGGTGCTGCTACTGGAGACCACAGAGAGAAAGTGTGGGGGATGGGGGGAGAGGCGACGGGGAAGGAGGTGCAGTGCGCACAGAGAGTGTGGGAAGGGGAGGTGGGGGCCAAGCTGGCAGCGTTCCGATAAACCTCGGCAAAGACCTACGGGCTCCCTCCTCCAGGCTGCTGAAGTTGACACAAGACGGCTTCCTAGAACTTCGATCTCCTCCCGCCTAAATTTACAGAGCAAGATTTGAAAAAAAAAAAAAAAAAAAAAAAAAAGATTTGAAGTAGCCATCATATTGAAAATTAGGTTGAAAAAAAGATTTTAGTGATTTTATGAAGCAACCTATCAACCCACTGGGAAATGATGACGGGAGGTACAAGGGTGCTTCTGCAGGAGGTGGGGGTGGAGGTAGAATGCCAAAGTCCTACTTTCTCCAATCGACTCCAGACTGAGAGTGCACAAATCCGACAAACATGCACACTGCCTTGAAGACAAGGTCCCTCTCCTCGAGGTCTGACCATAACCCGACCACCGACACGCATATAGGGGATTGGCCTTTTCCATCTTCCGGGCCTCAGCAACTCCTAAGCTGCAGGACGACCAAACTACAGGCCACCCCCACCACCCAACCTCGCGGTAGGTTAGTGACCGAGCGACCTCTCCTCGGCCCATGGCAGGGACCACCTGAAAGGCACTAGAGAAGGCTCGGGGCCCAGATCTCCCGGTTGCAGAGTGGAATTACACCTCCCTCCTGCCCCCAGCCCTCCCCCCATACCGGCCCGGTTCTGGACATCGCCACTTCCTTCCAGACCGGGACGCATTCTGTGGCCGCCAAGTGACCATTCCGAACCCTGCATCCGGCAGACGGGAGAAGCACTCGCGACCCGGGAAGCCCAGGTGGGAATGCCTCCCCTTGGGACAGATGCTGCTGCATTCGTTCTGCGCGTTGTCAGTCTGGAAACGCTTGTCCCGCACTCCCACATTTTCTGCTTGCGGGGCCCGGGGCCGGGGGCCTAGGCGAGATAGCCGGTCTCGCTCTGCAGAGGATTTCCGTAAGCCTGACTGCATCGGAGCCGCGGCCGGTGACGGCGCGACTAGCTGCAGATGCAACCAGACACGGAAACACACCCCACGGCTTATTATGCTAGTTCACAAGTGCCAAGGAGCATTCGAGAATTGGTGGCTGCAGTCACTCTGGTTTTCTTAAGCCAGTAACTCAACGTTCTAATCGTAAATCAAAGTTCCAAGACCTGCTTTTGCTGGGGGCGCTGGTGAAAGAGGAGGGGCGCGCGTGTGTGCGCGGGAGGGTCCCAGGCAAACTCCCACGCGGAGGAAGGGTGGGAAGCGTGAGGACATCGAGGCCGCGCCCGCCGGCATAAGGCCCTCGCGCGTCCTGAGTCTCCAGCTTTTGTCCTCGAGGCCCGAACCTCTCGAGTAGCCCCTGGCGCTGCTCCTCCCCGGGAGCACGAAGGACCGAGTGCGCACGGATAGAGAGGACAGGAGGGGGTCGGCGCGGGGCCGCGGCATTCCGCAGAGCCGACCTAGCCCCGGCTCCTGGGGGGCGGCGGCGGTGGCGGGACCTGGACGGCCTCTCCCCGGCCTCCGCGCGCCTCGGGTTCTGAGTCTCGGGTCTCGGGCCTGGCGGGGGCCAGGCACAACCTCCTTTCTTTCCTTCCTTCCCCGGTGAGCTCACTTCCTCCCCGCGCCGCTCCCTTCCGTCCGCCGGAACCGGCTCCGGGGCCAGGCAGCTGCCGCAGAGCGCGCGGGGCTGGGGGCGCCGGGCCGGGGGCGCCGCGCCTTCTCCGTGCCCCTCCCCCGCCCCAAGGCCCTTCTGGCGAAGACGTCGGGGAGCTCGGAGAGATTCCGCAAGGAGGAGAGGGGAAGCGGGAGCTTCCACAAGGAGAGGAAATGGCTCCTTTCGAGGCCAAACTTAGAGCGCGGGCTGGAAGGCGGGGAAGTCGATGCCCGCCTGGTCGAGGACATTCACCCGGATGCCCCCTGGACTCGGGCCCAGAGTCTACGTCTCTCTTCTCTTCTTTCTTTCTTCCCCGCCCCTTCTCCCCTTGCTTCTCACTTTAGTGCCCTTGCGTTTTAAAACTTCATATGCGGACACATTTAAAAAGCAATTTCGTATGTTAAAGCGGCAGCAGCAGAGGGAGAATTACACATAGGATTGGACTTAATTAGCTGGTAATGCTTCTCTCATGCCTTATAATGAAACTGAGATTCTAGTGGCGCTTCAGGGCCACAAGTGATTATTACAAGCATATTTTACATTTACATTAAAACGCTGTCCCCGGGGTGTAATCCAGGATCTGGCTCCATTTATTCGGATTTCTAGCCTGAGCACTGAGGCCAGAACACTGTTCCCCAGCAATGGAAGAATGGTTTGTGCGAGCTGTTGTTGGGTTTGCTGGGCTGATTTTACTTTTTGCACCGTTCCAAGGCCTAATCAAAGACAGCAGATGGCTCCCGAGGCCACTTTGTATCGGCGAGGGCACCCGCAGCCTCAACCCCACCGAGACCCACGCAAAAAATAAAATAAAATAAAATAAAAATAATTATAATATATATTTTTAAAAGTGTGAATTCGTGAAAACCCCGAGCCACTTTGGTGGTTTCCTATGACACAGAGAGACAGATCCAGGCAGTCCTGGCATTGGGTCGGATCTGGCTGCTCTGCGAAGAGACTATGCTGCCCTGTAGAAGTCCGGAAGCCCCATTGCTTGGCTTGGCTACGCAATCTCTGTCCTGCGTTCTCCTCTTCCTCATTTCACTTTTCTCCATCGTGGAGGTCTACCAGTCTTCCTGCCCTGCGATTCCCTGTGAATCCATTCTCGTCCACTAGCCTGGTGACTACGCCTCCTTCTCTAGCCCGGAGACGTGGCCCGCCCGGCCCCGGTACCCAGCGCACTCACCCTGGCACCCCTCAGGCCTAGTTGTCTCCCATCCCGCCTCCACCGCCTGACAATCTCCAGGCTCTAAGCGAAGCGATTGTCCGTGCTGTCACCAGATCCATGAGTTCTTCTGATGAGAGCTGCTTCTCTTTTGGAAACACTATTTCCTCTCCCCAGGAGAGAAGACTCTGCTGGCCTGGGCTGGCTTAGGAAAATAATAACTGAGACAAACTATCTGTGGTGTGAAAACAGCCTCTAATAGCTGTCTTGGAGTGAAGACTTTCAGGAAGTGGTAGAGATAGGCCTGTTCAGTTAACCGACCTCCAGATTGTCATTTCTCTGGCTACCTCTTTCCCGGACTGGCCCTCTAAATCATTTTTCCCCTTCAAAACGTTTCCTGCTGCAGCTTCCTCTTTAGTAATGCTTATATCTTTCTTAAACAGAGATCCCTGGAAATAACTACCTAAAGAGGGGAGAGGAACCCACCACCCCTAATTTGACCAATTAGTGGCACACGCTAGCTAGGTACCCAGAGCAACTTTGGAACCAAACCTGCTCATCTGTAGAGAAGTGGTTAGACCAGATGAATCCTAAAGGCCCATTTCCTCTCTTAAATATGACACTTTTAAGACAACCCTTTTCTTCAGTATTCCTGAAAAAAATTCTATATATGTATATATGTGTATGTCTGTGTATGTATATATACATATGACATATATTCATTCCAGTAATGTTCTGTGCCAAGAGGCAGATGGGGATATTTTAAACTTCTGAGGGTGCCCTCTTTCATTGGTTCCTGGCAGACCAGGCTTCCCTTCTGAGAATGGAAAGAGACCCTCAGGGTGAAGAGCCATTGGGGGTGGGGGTAGATCTCTTGAATACCTGAACACAGCCTCCATCCAAGTCCACTCTTAGTCACATGATTCATTAGAACCCTTAATCCTCATCAGAGCACTAGCATCAGACTCTCTGACCTTGTCAGTTCAAGTACTGCCAGTGAAACCCTATAAAACCAGCCAAGAGGCTGGCCAACATATGCACACATTAATTAGAGTTATGTGGGTCTTTGGCTTCCAGTCTGGTGAACAGCTCCAGGGCTGCAGGGAGCATAGGGTTTGAGATCCTTTTCACCCACCAAATGCCCTTTGGTCCTACCAGTCATCAGTCAAATACAGTGGATGATCTGAAAGCTAACCCCACCTCCGGAGGATGGCTTAACCTCAGTAACTAAATCTGGCATTGTGTCCCTAAGAGGGACAGGCAGAAATCTGTTTAAAGGAGGAAAGGAGAATCAGCAATGAGCTTTTGTTATTACTGCATCAAGTATTATTACGAGACAGGTGTGGGGAGAGGTCCAGAGTGGAGAAGAAGAGAGAGTTTTGGTATTGATGAAAGGCATGGGGCTTAGCAATCCTCTTCCTCAGAGTGCACGTGCACTTGGACACACACACTCACGCACACACAGAGTAACGGTTATAGTCCATTCAGAAGCTGAAAATGCTTCCAACGCCATTTACAAGGATAAGGGAAGGCATGAGGAGGAGGAGCAGGGGCTTGAGCCAATTTAACATCAATTTTGGCTAGGTACCAGAAATCACAGAACGTCCCAGAGAGCAGAACTGCCCCCGTCCCTGGCAAGAAAGCCTAAGCACGGCACTTTTCCTACAAGATATGTCCTCTTCTGCATCCATATTTAAATCCTAGATGGAGGGTAGTCAAAGTCAGACAGTGCCTAGGTTAGACTTGGGGAGCAAGACCCCTCAGCCTCTCCAAGGCCATATTGATATAAATGAACGTGTTACCTGCTCTGTACAGGGAGTAACCACCTCTGCCTTTTTCTTTTTTCTCTCCTTAAATTGTATGTAAAGGACAAAATGTCTGAGGTCTATCAAGTGTACACATACATAATTATTACAATGCAGAATTTATCTCAGTTGTTTTATAATATATTTGTATTTCCCAATCCTTCTGCCTCCTTTTATAACCTATACAAATTATCTACAGACTACAACATAGCAAAACCTCTCTTATAGTAGGAGAAAATTTATTTGTTACTTATCTGATGCATAACAATTTAGCCCTTTTCGACTTGAGTTGGAGGGAGGGGCACATCAGAAAATAAGAAGCCACATGCCTACAATTCTAGACAGAGTTTTTATGACCTCACTCTCTCTTTCTGCTTGCTTCTCTTCCATCCCTTCCTCCCTTTTTCCTTATTCTTTAGCCTCAGTCACAGAGAAAAGACAATCCAGTTTGAATACTTAGGGATTGTTTGTTCTGCACATTGTCTCTGTCTTCCCTTTCCAAGATATTTTAAATTATTATTAGGAGGCATCTCACACCCGGACTAGATTGTATTTGGTGTGAACCTCTTCAAAGCTTCCAGGGATCTCCCTCTCTGCTCCCCCCACCCTCATTGGCAGAACTGATATAACTGAAGTAACCTGCATCATTCTAGAACCATAGAGGTTATATTTCTATTTGCTTTTCCACACATTAGGAAGCTCTGAGAGAATGCTCAAGAAATGAATAACAGTGGGGGAAGCAACTGGAGAGACTTTTCACATGTACATTTTGTATATTTTTGAACCATGAGAATGTACTGCCTGTTCATTAGAAATTAATCTGATCAGGTTATATATGAGATATAGTAGGTGCTAAATATATTTACACATAATATCACATACCAAGGAGGAGAATCTAGATATTATCTACTAAGAAAATGGGATCAAAAGACATGTAATAAACTTTATGTTTTGCTGAATGGGAGCAAATTTGGAAATCTGACTAGAAAATATATTTTATATGTAGAAGTAGAAAATTTTAGGTGAAGCAAAATGCACACTACTCCTCTCCTCTTTCTTCTTTCCACATGGGGAGACTTGTTGGCTTAAAGCCATTTGCTTCTCCAGTTAAGTCACTGGAAACACAGACTTGCAGGACTGCTGAGCCTTCAGTCACAAGTGGAAAGGCTAAGTCAGAACATAACTGAAAAGAAGGATTGACATTTTCGAACAGATGTTTGAAAATGAACAAGGAACACAAGACCCAACCCTAGAAATGTCTGCCTTTCAGAGCCCTTCCCCCGCCCCACCCTTTTACACCATTCAGGGTGAGCCGAACACTTTGCCCCTTTCCCAAGGCTTTAACTAGGGGTAAAAGTTCTTGTTACAAAAATTCTACTCAGGAAACTGATTGTTTTAAACCTAAATTTTTAAAAATGGAGATTAAATCTCCTTTGGTGATGCAAACTCAGAAGCAAAAGGTACCAATTAAGCAGGGGTTGAACAACTGAACCACCCCACCCCCAGGTCATTAAAATGGCCCCTTGATGCCAAAAAGATTTTAAATTAGAACTGCTGTGCTCTTCAAGAAATATGCAAATAAACAAATCTACCCCAAATGAAGGACAGCTCTTTGCTTCCCATTGATGTTTATGTCTCCTGCAGCTTTTTCTGTTGTACAGTCCCTGTTAGTAAACAACTTAAACCACTCTCATGGCAAAGGTAAAATTACAAAGTGAAAGGGACTTTTAAAAACTGCTTTATTTAAACGGATGGTCTATAGAAAACCACATGGGGAATAATCCCTGCTCTATCCATTTGTGGTAATAAACAGATCCTCCCTGAAACACAAAATCAGATTTCCTTTTCCCACAAAAGCAGGTGGTTGACTACATGATTTCCAAGGGGTACTCAGTTATATTGGAAACTGGAAGAGATTTCAGATACTGACCAGGAGAAAAAAATGGGCCAATGTTTGTGAGACCCCAAAAGGTGACAGTTGGGGGAAATGGTGGCACCAGAAGGAAATGGAAGGGAGTTAAAACAGCCCTTGGTTTCCCTAGCTGTTTGCAGAAATTGGGACATATGGTACTAGAGTTTTTCAAAGATGACAAGGGATAGAAAGCAAAATTATTTTTCCCGCCAAAGAATGTTTTTTCCTAAATAAAGATATATCTTCAGGCTGGAGATTTTTCTCTTTCCACAGGAAATGAGTAGAGGTCACTTAGAGCCAATTCTCATCGTTCAGTAAGAATAACAGGATGATTATGGAAGCAACAGAAGGAATCAAGGTTTTTGTGTTAAAAAAAAAAAAACCCTTCAAGATGCGGCCTGGTCTGGAGTGGGAATATCCAACGGTTCTTCATATTTCACGTTTTATAGACAGTCTTTTTCCTAAAGGATATGCTTTCATTAGGTCATAAATACACCAGCAGATGAGAGAGGGAAAGAGGTGTGTGTGTGTGTGTGTGTGGTGTGTGTGTGTGTGTTTCCGTGTGCGGGGTATGGCGGCGCAGGTACATGGGTCGTGCTGTTGGGGGAGGTGGGGTCCCGGGTGGCGGTGGCGGTGTGTGCCACCCCCTCATGCCTCCACCCCCTCAGTTCTGCCCTGAGCAGAGGCCAGAGGCCTGGGATTGGAGTTGAGGCCGCCCTTGGTGAGGCTTCTTAGTACTTCTGCTTCGCCTTTTTAGTTCGTAGGTTTCCCATGGGTTCCGCTGAAATCCCTGACTGCGCCAAGCCCAGGCCTTTACTTGCCTAACGGACACAAGAAGGGGGCTGGGGGGTGGGCGGACGGGAGAGACTTTTCAAGAGAGTTTGTTAAAAATTTAACTTAGGGAAATTTATTAGTTGAGGCCTCTGTACGTGAGCCTGGGTGGGAGAGAAATAAGTTAGGTGGCGACTTTTACTTCTCATTGGATCTGGACTCCCGGATTGGAGAGGTTTACCTGCTCCAACACCGAAAGTGCTCCATTGGGTACCCTGAGAGGCTGAATGCTCTTCATCTGCCCACTCCCTGTTCCAGGCAGGCGAGGCCTTTGCAGGCAGGAAAACGTGTCGTCTTTGCTAGCCATATTGGATTCTTTCAGCGCATTTCTCCGTGAGTCCGGCTTATGCAACTAGCATCAATTAGCCGCCTCTGTCGAGTCTCGGAGAATGTTTAACTCCACAACACTGATTCACACTTAGAAGAAGTCGGTAGCAGTTTAAAAATTATTGTAAAACATCACCCAGATGATATATTGTCTGTCGAGGCCAGATGACCAAGACACGCGCGCATACTTTTGAGTTTAATCACACCCTGAAATGCGGAGAAAATGTATGAATAGGGTTCTGTACGCGACAGAGAAGATCTGGAGCAACAATTATTTCCCACTTTTTGGATTTTCTGTTCTAAAGAAAGCACTAGCATCAAGGACGAGTTAGGTAATGTGTATTAAAAGACAAGCGGGTCGCTGTCGTTTAAGCCCAATCACAGTTCGTAGTTCAAGGAAAACTGCCTTTAATTGACACCATGTATATTCCTCTGCTCCTCTCAGGCTGCCCTGGCAGGGACACCCCAAGAGTATTTATTTCTAGGACTGGAATCAAAACAACCAACCCCGTCTACTGCGTAAGCGAGCGCTTCAAGATGGACTGCTGGGGAAAGGCTTTTTGACCCCTGTGGAAATTAGTCATATTGACAGACGCCCAGGGAAGGTAAATTACCCCGTGCGCTGACGTTACGCAGAAGCGCGCCGGGTTCCGACTCCGCTGCTGCGCCCAGGGGGCCAGAGGCTCCCAATACTTTCCCCTAGATTCCGACAAAGCCCAGCTTTGCTTCGCTGGGCCGGGGATTTCAACGTAAAGGCTACAGAGAGAACAGTAATAAGGTGCTAGAGAGGAAAAGGGTAAGAGAAAACCAAAAAAAGCGGAGGAAAAGAGAAATGCTGTGCGCCGTGGAGCGAGCGAGGTGGAGAACAGAGGAGGAAACAAACGAAGTCCGCAGGGGAGGGAGACAGGGAGGAGGCAGGGAAGGAGAGGACCAGGAGGCTCCGGCGCCCGGGCCGCCACTTGGGAGGTCCCGGCCCCAGTGCAGGCCCGGCCAAACGTCCCCCCCGGGAAGCTCGCGGCTCGGGCGGGGTCACAATTACACCTTGGCTCCAGGCGAGGACTTAAAAACCTAGTGGCGGGGATTGCAGTCTGGAAGCAAGGCCCTGCGGTCATCAGAGGGGGGCCGGGCCCGTGCACAGGAAACTTTTACAAGGCATGTGGGTACAAGGAAAAAAAAAAAAAAATCAAAATAAACCACTTTCATCCAACAAGAGCAGTGAAAATAAAAGCTGCCTTCTAGAGGCGGCGAGCGGGAGTTTTGAAATTCAGTGTGTGTTTTGCTTTTATATAGAGTTTTACGGTTTTATGCGATAACCGAGGGGGGAAATAACTCCTAGATTTTTCTTTTCGGGAGAGGGCTGTCATAAGGGTTCACAGGCCTCCCTCAAATCAGATTGTGTCACATGACTGCAAGCAACTGCATACATCCATGCAGCTCATTACACAAACCGGAGAATACCTGCATGACCGGATTATTGTTGGCGTAAAATAGGGTCTAATGGTCCCATCGCTTTTCTTTTTAAAAATTGAGTCTGCGGATGAGAGGTAAACTGGAAAGCGTCAAAAGGGTGGCATCTGATTTTACCAGAGGTCTTCTCTAAGATAACCAGAACGGCTGCAAAAGACCCGGTTCAAGGAGCAAAGAAAAAAAAAAAAATTCACCGGTTGGCTGCAGTGTGGGCGCCTAGCCTAGCTAGGACGCTGGCCAGGGGCTCAAGGGAAAAGAGCCAACAGCCGCCCCGGCCCTTGGGGTGTAGGAGGTGACGGCCCCTCGGCGCGGCACTAGCGCACTAGCGCGGGGGAGGTGACTAGTTTCTCCGGACCCTGGGCCTGGCGTCCGCGGTATTTTTAGCTCCTCTCTCTGTTCCCTAGAGTCACCTTCGTAAACCGAATAGTGGCTCTCAAGCTGCCCTCACCCGAAGGGGTTGTGGAGGTGGGGTGGAGAAGCTGCACCCGCATCTTGAAGAAGAGAAAAAATTGCTTACCTTTAAGTTAAAACAATGCACAACAAAGCCCGCTCCCTCTAGGTTCCTACCCTGCTCTCGTTTTTCGCCCGCGGGCGCACCCACCTTCCACAGTGAAGAGGCCCGCGGGGGCAGAGACGGGTGCGGCCTAGAAATCCGCTCTGAACCCGGGTGCGGCGCGCCTTCCTCTCCGCCTGTCATCCCCTCGTTTTTCGCCCGCGGGCGCACCCACCTTCCACAGTGAAGAGGCCCGCGGGGGCAGAGACGCGTGCGGCCTAGAAATCCGCTCTGAACCCGGGTGCGGCGCGCCTTCCTCTCCGCCTGTCATCCCTTCTCCCGGCCACAAATGCTCCCAGGGAGCCGGTCTTGGCGTCCTACGGTGGGGGACAGGGATGGAAGGAATCTCCGTTGGCTCTGGAGAGCCAGGGGCCCAGGACATTTATTTTTGAAATAACATTCTAAATAAAGGTTTAAAGTAAGTCCAAAATATTTTCGTCACAAAGTTTCTAACCTGAAGTGTGTTCAGGAATGCGAAGCTCGGGGCCCAGCGTGGGCTTATTATATGTAGAAATCTGGGTCTTGATGCGCCCCCTCTCGCTTTGGAGAGGCTCCAGTCCAGGCTCTGGGCTTGGGCCGCAGCCCCTTTCCTCCCCATCCTGGAGCCCGCTGGACCCCTGCCGGTTTCTGGGACCCACCTTTAATTTACTACGTTTCCCGATCCGAGGTTAGACCCGCTTTCCTTCTGGGGCTCCGCGCTGTCCTACTTAAGCGCCCAGGCTGGCGGGACGGCGCTCCGCTAGGAAAGGACGGCTGCAAGCGCCCGGCCGGCAGCCTACTCTGTTTCCGCCTTTGTGACTCCCCGCCCCCTCCCCCATCACCAGGTTCTCCCGGTCTCTGCACAGGGGTGTTTGTGCGGTGGAGTTGCCCCCGCGTCCCGGACGCCATGCCCCTACCCACCGGATTTCCTTCGGGGCCCCTCGGTCCTGTGTCTTCGGCGTGGCGCTGTGAGCTGGGAGAACAGGAACCCCCAGCCCCGCCACATCTACGCTATTAACAGCCGGGCAGCCCTGCGGGTCGAAGATGCTCAGAGGAGGAGGAAGTGCAGAGAAAGAAGAGAAGGGAGAAGGGGGTGGGGGGGGAACCTAACATACAATCACTCAAAACCATCTCTGGGGTTGGACTTTTTTCAGTTTCACACGAAGCGACCTGGAGTATCTGGAGAAGGTTTTTGAAGACGTTTAGGAGGGAGGGTGAGTTTTCTGCTGAGAAACTCAATCTGCCATACAGTAGCGGCCCCATCTGGGATCTGTCACTGCTGACAGCACCACAGGGCACAGCCGTGATCTTCTGCACAGACTGCACTCCCCGAAATACCCTCCGTAATCAAAGGATGTCTGTGCGCCCGAGCTCAGCTGACCGCGCCGGGAACAGAGCGGCCAGCGGATGCCACCCCTGGCCCACCCTTCCCCACGAACACTGCCACGGCCCCTCTCCACTTCCCAGCACATTAATTAGCAGAGAAAAGAGACAGGCTGATGTCATTGCTCTCAGAAGTTCATAAATGTAAAAGAGTCATCCTGTGAGAATCCCTGAGAATGACTTTAATGAATAATTTTAGAGACAGTTATGGCTTTGGGTGATTACTGGGCGAGAATATGAAAACCAGATTTGCAAAGCCAATGTGATGGTCAGGAGGCCTTTCGGCCACTTTTCCCCATTAAAACCTCACTGGCTTTCCTTCTTCACCAATTTCTAGTTACAAACTTAGGTTGCGATACAGGTTTTCTTCTTTAAAAACAAAAGCAACAAGCACATTTTTCTTTCCCTGCATTTTTGCCTTATCCTAAAGTCACAAGTGTCAGCTCAAGACAGCGTCGATAATAATCCACTTTTGAAGGCAATCATGCACTGGCGTCATTAGCCATTGGCTTCTATCCTTTTACAAAGGATGAATTTACTGCCATCTTAATTTAGAATAATATCTTTTTTGGCCTCTTCTCTAGGCAATGTACTTAATGAAGGTTGAAAACTCTCTCTGCTCCTGAGTAAGTGCACTGTCTATGATAAATCGTTTCAGCTGGTGAAGCAGCAAACAGCGCACCAAACGACCTTCCTCTACAGAAGAATCTGCAGGTCACCTGACTCTTTAGTTCTTGGTCACCAACGGATTGAAAGATAATTTGGTGCTAGAAATGATACTTTGAAACACTCATCTGTCATGGCGAAGTATTGCCTTGGTTGGGTCTCGTTGCTCATGATTAGTCATGCATTAAAAATACTTTTTGAGAAAACAACTGGGGTGTTCGTTGGGGGGAGGAGACTGCTGAGTACCTTCTGATCCTTTACACAAATGGATTAGCTGCCTGCAAGTCTGTCTTCTCTGCTTGGAAGTATAAATTGGAACTCTGAGCCTGTGGCCCGTGTTGATTCATGCCAGCAAATTCAAGTAAAATTCATTTATACTCTGAGCAAGAAAGTATTATAGGCACAAGCAATGTGGGTTTCTTTGTTTTTGAGTAGTGGGAGAGAACCAGAAAACTGGTTATTTGAGTACATTCCGCCGTTAAGGCAGTTCACTTAATGGTACTGTAGAAAACTGTACTTTGTGCAGACATTGTCTGTCCCTCCCCCCTCTAGAAGCACAGATAGGCCAGCGTCTTCCAGTCATTAAGGATGAAATTGTCTAAAAGCCTCATTCCCTGTCCCTAGCCCCAAGCCACAGAGCTCAAAGTTTCCTTCCCCCAGAAGTGAGTAGGAGGGGGAAGCCAAGCTTTCCATGTGACATTTTTCCTGACTTAAAGGGAAATGTTTCTTTTCCATTCTAGATTACATGAAGATACTCTGGAGTTTTGTGTATAGAATTGTCTCAAAGAATCAAAGCAGAGTGAACTTTTGGGAGTTTTTCTCTACTGGATTCCTTGTTTATCTTTTTAATACTCTAGGTCCCCCAAATAGATCTTCTTGTCACTCCACTCAAATCACTGCTTGTATGTTCTTTTCCCTCTAGTTAAATTCACTGTAGCCTGTGACTGAACATTCAGCTTGCCCTTTGTAGTCCGTGTGGAAATAAATAGCATCTTCTGATTTTGCTTTGAATCCTTGCATTGCCCAATTAAATCGAAGCATAAGGCTGATCCACCATAGGGCGAATTATTTCGCTGTAGAGACATTAAATAAGACAGGCCTCACCCCACCACTCCCCCATCCCTGATAAGGCCACTCCTATCTGCGTGGTCCAGTATTTCATTTCACACGGGTCAGGGAGAGAGTGCCCAGGATGAGAGACCAGGTGCAGTGGGTGGGTGTGGCCTCAGGCAGTGGTTCTGGAATCCCCTGGGGGAACTTTTGAAAATTGTAGGCTCCAAGTGTAGTCCCTGACCTGCTGAATCAAAATTTCTGGCGGAGGTGGGAAGCAACAGAGGCTGAATCTGTAATTTTATCAAGTTCTCCAGGAAGTGGGAAGCTTCAACCTAAAGGGTTAAGGTGTTGGATTCATTCCAGCACCACTTACTCCCCGAGAGACCAGGTCAGCCGCCAGGTCAGTGGTCTGGGGCGTTTGTCTGCTTGTCCAGGAATTATATAAATATACCCAGCCTCCGCTCTGAACACTGGGACACAGTAGCCGGCAAAGCTGCCACCAACCATCCTCGCCCTCAAGAGATGTCAGTGTTTGCAGCAAGAACAACTGGGTTGGGGGGGGGGCAGAAGAGGTTCTAGCTCCTCGGCTCTCTAGATCCATTAGGCTTTAATAGCAGGTGCAAAGAAAGGGGGCGTCTTTCTAATCAACTTCTGCTGGGCCGCCCAGCTAGGCAGAAACTCACCATTTTGGCCCGAGGGCTGTGGGGGCTGAGCGGGTGCCAGTGCGGGTGGGGCGGCCCTAAGAGCCCTAAAAGCAGCCTGACCTCCTAAGAGCCACCTCCCCTACCCGCCTTGCACTGACGTCGCCGCCCGGGTCGCAGCGGTTGGTGTAGTAGAGCAGCAGCACCCCGAGCAGGGGTAGCAAAGGAGCCGCCCCCCCCAGCCCAGCCGGGGACAGACGTGGGAGGCTTTTCCAGGCGGAATGCAGAAGACATATTGAGTTGAAAAATTTAAAGTGGGGAGGGGGCGGTAGAAACGTTAACCGGCCCTTCCTCATCCCAAACAAGGAAAGTGAAAAAGTCTTCTGGGCTAAAAATACATATTTCGAAAGTCCCTGTGCGCAGGCGGGCGGCGCGTTCCAGCTGCTGGCCTGGCCCGGTAGGACTTGGCCGCGCGGCCGCCGCTTACACCCAGCTCGGCCGGGATGGCTCCGAGCCGTCTGCCCTGACGTCAGCGAGGCTCCGGGCCCCGCCGCGGCCAGATAGGCGAGCGCGGCCGGGCGCGGGCGCGGCACTGATCACTCCCAGATGTCCCTAATAGCGGAGATAAAGACGGACAGAGCGGCCGGGAATAAATTTGTAATCAGGGCTCTACCATCTGATCATCAAAGCGGCCCAAATGCCGGGAGAATTTGGAGGGAATGTGTGCGTAGGGGGGTCGCGTTTGGGGGAGAGGCAGGGGGCGCGTTCCTCGATGGGAAGTGGCGCGGGGAGAACAGGGAGAGAAGTCTGTGACTTCTGTGCGCACGTGAGTCCGATGCCCCGTGCGCTTCAGCCACCATCAGCCCCGCGGTCCGCAGCCGCCCGGCGCTTGCAGGCTCCTTAGAAATGCGCAGGCAGCTGCTGGGCGAGAGGCACGCGCGGCGCCGCGGCCGGGTGGGCCGGCGGCGAGCTCAGAACTGTCCACCCCGGAAACACGGGATCGCTTTCCTTTCCCGAGTTGGCCCCCCTCCCACAAAGTTAAAAAATACGCCGACCCCTTCCTCCCGGTAGACATAACCCCCACGACAGGAATTCATTGCACGACGGAGCTTCCTCAGGGAGGGGACTGTGGGGCCTCCAGCTGGGGTCCCGAGCCCCACTCTGAAAGCGGCTTCTGGGTATTTTTTCTCCGAGGGATTCGCGGGCTCAGACAGGCCAGGAGCCCTGTGCGTTCGGGAGACTCGTTAGCGCCCCCTCCTAGAGCAGAGGTCTGGACCGTAGGAGCTGGGCCCGTGGGAGGCAATGAGTTTCCGCAGATCAACAGTTCCAGAAAAGACAGCCAGAGCCCACGGTCCAGAGCTAGCCCTCGATGGGGCCCACGCCACGAGCCTCCTTCCAGACAATCTCCTTTCGGCACCCACCAGGCAATCCCTTTTTCAAAGCCAGGCGTGTGGCTGGGACTCACAAGCAGGGGGAAGGCGAGGCGGCTGCAGAGGAGAGGACCTCGAGCCGCGCGCAGTTAGACACAGCTTTTGGTTAAAGCGCCAGAAATAACTGAGCGGCTTCCCGCGCTTTGTAGACCCGCGGTGCAGATGCAGTCACGGCTTTCGTAGCATCCTTTCCTCGGTTTACTGTCCCCTGCACACACACCTCAGGCCCTCACAACTGTCTGGGGTTCACTCTGTAGAGCTCTCTTCTCCAAAGGAGCTCTCAGACTTCCTTCTGTTCCCTGCGGCTTTGTATTTGAGCTCACTCTCATCTTCTGTACCCCTTCCTGCGAATTCTGTGTGCGCCTAACTCTCTCTCGCCCGTTACCTTAACACCGGGGTGGGAGACTAGCTCCACCAGTATCGTAGGTGAGCAGAGAGAATGGAGCCCACCTGCACTCCCTACTCGCGCACACACGCTTTCCAAGGGGCCGGGAGGCTGCCCTTTCAGGAACCACTGCTGCATCCGCCTCATCTCGGAGACAACCGGGCCGCCTGGTCCTCCCACAACTGACGAGGGCAGCCTAAGCCGGGAGGCCCATGCTTCCTAGATGCGGAGCCTACTGACTACCTCACCCGGAGGTTGGAGTTTCACACTGAGCCCCCAGAGGGTGACCCCTGGATTTAGAAGGCAAGCAGAACCCCAAGTGATCTTGCTGTCATCTCAGCCTGACAAAACCCCTAAAGTTGCTGTCAGTGCCCTGGCTGGAGGCGAAAGTCCTGGAAAATTGTGACTGGGAGCAGAGGGTGTCTTCCCAAGCCAAGAATGGGTCTGCAGAAACACACACACACACACACACACACACACACACACACACACACACTCAACCACAATGGGCCGAGCCCTTGCCCTGCTGGTGCTCCAGGGTTATCAGGCCCTCGGCCTGTGAGCCGGTCTGGGGCCCAGCCCTGACAGCCAGATCTACCATCAATTTACCTTCCGCCGCCCCAGCTTCCCATTTAGCTTTTAACGTCAAATCCTACATTTTTGTCGGCTCCGGCCTGTCTAGAGCGCTTGTGATTTCGCTGCAGGAGTGATTGCTCTTAACAAAATGGCAGCAACCACATTATCCCCGCAATTAAAACAGAGGCTTTTTAGCCATTCCAGCAAGCAGGAGATTGGAAACTTTTTTTAACAAAGGAGAAAGGGAGTTAAAAGAGAAAGAAGTGTGTAGAAAAGAAAAGCATGGAAGCAGAAGAAATGCCTGCCTAGCATGCCGGTCACTTCTCTGGGGTTTGACAGTGTGGGACAAGAATGTTGAGCGACTGGGAGCGCTGGGACAGTTGGGATGTCCAGGCGACTGGGGTGATGGATAATCTAGGGTGTCCTGCTGGTTGAACTGTCTGGCCAGTTGGGGTGTGCGTCTGACTGGGGGGTTTGGCCGCTTGTGGTGTCAGGGCAGCTGGGGCATTCGGCTGGCTGGGGTGTCGGGCTGTTGGATGTCTGGCCGGTTGGGGTTCCTGGCGGGTTGGAATTGCAAGGACGTTGTGGTGTCCAGGCCTGCTGCTGCGGGGCCCGAGGAAGCCGCGCGCAGGAGGGAGAGGAGGCGGGGAGTGCCTGGCCCGGGCCAGACAAAGAGGCTGGGTGTCTGGAGCGCCGGTTTAAAATTATGTGTATTCGCTGCTCCATAGCCACGGTGCACCAGGGTCTTTTGGTTCCCCTCTGTTGATGTTTAATAAACAAGAAAAAGTGTTAAACCAGCAGAAGTGGGTTAAGGACCAGATGGCAAAGACTAGCTATCCAAGGTATGCACAGGCATGTGTGCATGGTGAAGATACCTCCTTTCTGGTTCTTGTTTTTAAAACCTCACCTCCTCCACCATGGTTAACTCCAACACTTTGGCAGACTCCTTTCTTCCACCTCTAGGACCTGGCGTCTCTGTCCTGAGCAGAAGGCTGCGGGAGGCAGGAGAGGGAGGGAGCCAGGCGGTGAAACAGACAGGGATCGGGAGAGCCACAGAAAATCAGGGCGCGCCTCCCCCCACCCCAGTGCTATAAACAAAGGCAAGTGTCTGTAAACATAGCCCCGCGCCCACCAGGTCGGCCCAGCGCCGGTTGACCCGAGGGGAGAAAGTTCAGATCGCTTTGGCCGAGTTGTTCTAACCCCTCGCCCTCGCGTTGTCAGCCACCCGCAGAAGTCCGCAGGGCCACTAGCTGGTCTCTCTTTCGGGGCACTTGCGAATTCGCCTACGTTGGGCCTAATCCAACCCGCTGCAGGCGGCGGGGGTCGGAGTGGGCACCCACGGAGGCCTGGGAGCCCTTTGGAGCCCTGGGAGGGAGACCCGCAGGAGGGTCTGTGCCCGCAGCCGAGGTGCGAACATCAGCCCGAGGATGGGTTTCAAGATGGAAACCCTCTGGCTAGCCTCTCCAACACCAGATTTATATACGTGGCGTTTCATGAAATAAACCGCTTTTTAATACGTTTCACCTTTCTCCCCCCCCATTCCTCCCCCTCCTGTCCCCTCCCCCTCAGCCTGCAGAGTCAGTTCTTCATGACACTTCAATTCCTCTAGTTTCTAGAGCAGAGATTCAAACTCTAGCCAAGTCCTCGGGCAAAGAAAGCTGCAGGGACTTTCTTCCGGGTCGTGCTGGGACTGGGGGAGACCAAAACCTCCGACTGGGAGAAGTCCCTAGGGCAGCCGGTAGCCTGGGGAGGGTGCCGCTTGCTCCGCTGGGCTGCGGCCGGTTAGACTTCAGACACCGCACAGTTAATATTGAGTTCCCTGCAACTCCTTGTAAATCTAACCCACCCCTCAGCCCCTTTAAATCCGTGGTCTTGTTCGCGATTTCTTACTTGACGTAAAGTTCCTTGTTACCTAATCATGGGCTTTTTGGAAAGGCCCCCTCCCTCCTCACCCAGCCTACTCAGATAAGAATCCCCCGATCTAGGCTACAAGCAAAACCTTCGCTCTTCTCTTCTTTCTTGAATGTAAGCCCTATATTTTGAATTAAACACCCCAGACTTTCCTGTGGCTTTAATAATGCCTGGGATCCTCCTCACACCTCCTCCACCGAAAATGTGCTCTCCAAACAAAAAATTCCACCGAACAGCATCTGATTGATTTCAGAAAAACAAGGACACCTTTCCATCTTCTGAGCAAACTACAGGCCGTTCTCCAGCCCAGACCCCCCCGTGCTAAAGACCTCTTAGCATTATCCTGGGAGCTGAGGGGAGGAGGGAAGGAGACACGGCTCACACAGAGCCCAGGCCCTTTTGCAGGATTTCACCCAGGCCACGTCTCTTTAAAAGCATCTCCTCACCCTGCGTGGACTGCAGGTCATGTCGATTGGTTGCAACCACTGACTCTTTAAAACAAAATTAGAGGCAATCATGATAATTTAGTTTACTTCTGAATATTTTAAATATTATGAAAAAAAGTATAACAGATTTGTTTTCAAAACTCTCTTGAGGTATCAACTATTCAAAGATTAGGGTTTTTGTAAAAAAACACACACAGTGGTTTATTGAATACTTACAACGTTTACACCTTCAATATTAATTAAATTCCACTTAGCTTTAGAGGACGGAAGTGCACAAAACAAGTAGCTGTTGGAAACATCTTTGAATAGGGAACGACCACAGATGAAACGACAGCACTAGATATCGACCCTGACCGAAATGTTAGCGGCCCTGTTTTCTGCTTTGAAATAAAACTTTATAATCCCCAGGAATATTTATATCCAAAGGCCAAGTACTAAAGATACACTTCACATATGCACTAATGTCCGCTCTCTTTATCTGGAAGGGGTTGGGTGGGGGGCAGGGGGCAACGCTGGTGTCTACACAGCCAAAAGGAAACATTCACACACAGAATCTACGAGACGACGGGATCCCTTACCACGCAGGAGTGTCCTCTTCATATTAAAATATGGAATGCTTTTCTTCAAATATCCACTTTTTTTGGAGGGGGGGTGGGGATCGGATGCTTCAAAGGGGGACAAAGAGAGGGGAAGGAAATTGCACATAAATAAACCGGATGATTCCAAATGCAAGTAGTCCTCAGAGCGGAGCGCAGAGGGCTTGCCCGGAGTCCTGGGTCTGCATCTGGCGCCTCGGCCCCGGCTCACTCGCGCTCTCCTCCTCCTTCTCCTCCTCCTCCTCCTCACTGCTTGAGCTCCAGGGCCCAGACGTGCTGCGGCCAGCCCGTCCGGCCTTTGGTTTTCTTGTCGTTGCTGCTCACTGTGCTTTTCAAGATTTCGTTCTGGGGAGGTGAGGGCGAGAAAAGTGGAAAGAGAAAAATTCAGAGAGGATACCTGGTCCCACACCCCCCCAGCGCTTCCTGAGCCAGAGGAGACAGTGAGAGAGGGAGGAAAGGACAGGAGGAGGGATAGTTCCAAGTCCCAGCCCCTGCAGAAAAGCTATGAAGGTTTGCACTGCCCTAGCTGCAGCCGAGGCCTCCGTGCTGCAAGGCTCAACTACCGGATCGTCAAGTTTATAAACAACCGTCTTTTTTCGAGTCGTTTATGGAGGAGCTGGGAGCCTTTTTTCTGATTCCAGATGTAGGGGCGGGAGTGCGGTCGGTGCTAAATCTGTTTTCTCTGTATTCAGTAGAAATCTCGGATCTGTGCTCCAGGAAAACTGGGGCGAAAGCCCCTCCGGGCTGGCGTGGGCCTCTGTCTCACCAGTGCCTCTCCTCCAAGGCCTCTGTAATCACTGATTTTTTGGGAGGTCACTGGATTGTTCAGCGACCAAAGGGCTGCAGGCCCCAAAGAAGAACAACTCGACAAATGGAATTATTTTCCAGGCCTTTCCTGGAGATAGCCCTGTCCTGAAAATCATCGTCCTATGGGCATTTGGTAGGAACCTGAGAAAACTTTAAACGACTGCGTATAACTTCATGTTACTGTTAATAACAATGACCACAGTAATATTAACTTTTTTGGTCTTAAAATGTATACAGGTTCATTCAAATAAAGCTAGAAATATCCATGTAGTATATTCATCTGGGAAATTACATTTTAAAGTCAGCCAAAGAAAAATTTGAGCTGTACTTTGGAGTTAAAAGTACCTATTTTATGTTTACCTTTACTTCTTCCAGGCATAGTAATAAGAACAACCACAAGACTCTCTTAGAGCTCACAATGAGCAGCAGCCTCATTCTCAGGGAAGGGGAAAAGCGATCAGTAATGAAATAATCGGGATAGAGAGCTTCTGGGCTACTTATTTTAGATATCTGAAAGCAAGAGCGGATTGGAGGCTAAACGAAGGCTGTAACGGATACGGGATTAGGAGTCTGGGCCAGTGCGATCCGGAGATTGATCAGGACCAGGAATTTGCAAGGCCGTCCTAAGTGCCCGGGGGAGCGGCGATAACCCAGAGGAAAGATCACCGGCGAGAAGCACCCCTCTTAACCTTATCCTTTCCCTGCTGACACCCTCCCCCGTCTCCTCTGCTTATACAGGAAACTGTCCGTACCACAACCTGGTGCAAACAACCTTGGCGCGGGAAGCGGCCAGAGAACGCGGGATGCCATTTCTCAGCCCAATGAGAAAGAGGCCGGGAGCACCCGTCCCCTGAGGCCCGCACTCCCACCGCCCACTGCCCCCTGGTACTAACCAGCTCCTTCTTCCTCTTCTCCTCTTTCACGTCTGTCTTCTTGATCTCCGCCTTGAAGGCCTCCGCCTCGCCGTTCTGGTCGTCCTTGGCCAGCAGGTCCATGAGGTAGGCGATGTAGCTGGTGGCCAGGCGCAGCGTCTTGATCTTGGAGAGTTTGGTGTCGGCGGGCACGTTGGGGATGCACTCGCGCAGTTCGGCGAAGGCACTGTTGATGCTCTGAGTCCTGCGCCGCTCCTTTCAAAGTGCGGGCACCTTGGTTCCCTGAATCTATGGTGTGGCCGGGATCGGTGTCCCCCTGGTTTAACTAGCCTGTTTGGTAAGTAACTGAATATTTTTTACAGCGTGTTCAGAGCTTATTTTCCAGTTTTTATGAACAAACATATAAATATATCTCTGCATTCCTGCCTTCCCCATAAAAGCGGGCATCTGTGGAAAGCAGGTTTAGTTATCGGAAGGGAACCATTAAACGCCAGTTTAAGAGGCAGGCCGGGAGGACGGCTCGTGGATGTTTAGACTGCTGGTCCTGGTGATCTTGAACGCATTATAACGGAAAGCGGATCGCCACTCGTAAGTCCCCGGGCCGCGGGGCACCCAAGCCGCGGCGCCCGCGTGGCGTGAGCATCTTGAGAAGGCCACAGGCGGCGAGGGGGCGGGGAGAGATGGTCAATGGCAGGAGCCGAAATCACCCTTGAGGCTCGGCCCCGAGTAGTGAGGGGAGGCTGATGTGTAAATGAGGATTCTGCCCCGATAGAGTTTGGTGTGGAAAAGGGTGTCAACAGGAGCCCGCAGGCTGTAAATTAGAGGGCAGTGTGTGCAGAAGCCGGCGCGGGCCAGGGCAGCGCGGGGCCTGGCCACGGTAGCCGCAGGGAGACCAGTGACTCCACCACAGGCATGGCCCCTTGGAGACAGGCTGAGTCCTACGCAAGAAGACGGTTCTTTCTCTGCCGGCAGTCTCCGGCCGCCGGCTACGTGGCTTGGGCTGGAAGACGAGATCAGCGTGAATCGAGAGCGCCCAACGCTGGTGCTGCCCTGGACTCGGGGCCAGGTCCTGCCTGCCACTAACCATGGAGACGTGGGCAGCAGCACTAAGAAAAAAAAAATTTTTTTAAAACATTTGCCGAGGCTGGGCGGTAGGAGAAACGAGTTCGTACAGGGTCCGCTCTTTCTCCTAGTAAGGGGTCAATTTCCCTGGACGCCCTCAGCAGAGCGTCTTAAGGCAGAGAAAACAGGGGCCGAGGAAAAGCTGAAACCGGGCTTGTTGGTAGGTGCTGGCTGGAAACTTGCATTTGGGCTTGGAACAAAATAGACATCAACGTCCCTAACTCCCCAACGTGGATGGGTCTGCAGTTTTGAGCACAAGGAGAGTCTTTTAAAGACCTGTTTTTTTCTGGGGAGGAATACAGGTAGTGTGGTCGGGGTTCTGTTTACATTTTCAACGGGAGGCAAACCCTGAATATGTAAATACCGGTAGTTCAATTCTCTGACATTCGATACATTAAAAAAAGTCTGTTTGTAAAATCACTTTTAGGCCTTGGGAGCAGGTAGACAAAGTGAGATTGTTCCAGGGCTAGGAACAGATAAACTTCAGGGAAAGTAGTCTGTTGGCTGCTTTCAGACCCAGACAGAGTTTTGGAGATCAACGCGAGTGCAGATGAGGGCTGGCTTGGGGACTGGGATGCTATGTCCACCAGAAGTGAGAGGCCTCAGTTGTGAAAGCTTCAGAACTTGCCACTTCTAGCCTTTCTCATGCTCTTTTAATTGAAACAAAAAATGAGTGAATAACTTCATAACCCCAGATGGCATTGCAAGTGATAGAAGAATTGGACAACATGGGACAGGAAAAAGTCATAGTAGATGCATCTGAACATCAGGCCTCACTGAAGCATCATTATCAGTTGACTACAATGGTCTAGGGCTCTAAGGCTTCATGCATCTCAGAATTCCAAACCCGGAGGCTAAAGCCTGAGAAAGGCAGCCTGTGGGCAGGTTGGAGAGAGGGACTAATAGGTGAACTCTGGTGTTGCCTCCAACTGTAGTAACTGATTCAGGGAGGCCAAGCCGGCCTTGACCAGCTGAGCTCGACCCTGTATACACAAGCAAACACATCTACATTTTCCTTTTAGTGTTCTTTGGTGTGTGTTGCTCTCTGTAGCTTTCCTGAGATTCAGAGTTAGCCTACTGCTTTGGAAAACTGTGAGGCAAACATGCCATTTCAAGTTTGCCCCCAATTTAAGTGCTGTGCATCCTCAGGATGGTAGTGCTGAAGGTGATGGTGGTGGTGGTGATGGAAGAGAGGCTAGTGCCATTGATGAGGGGGAAAGTGGGAGAAGAAAGGAAGGGTGCAGTCCCTGACTTAGGTAGCAGCCTGGGGACCTCACCCCTGGCTTGTACCAGCGTGGCCACTGGTGCTGTACTCTCCAAAGGGCACATATTCAAAGTACTCTTATGACCCAAGGAATTGCTACAATGCTGGCTGGGAACACCCTGGGTGCCTGTGGGTGAACTCTGGTGTTGCCTCCAACTGTAGTAACTGATTCAGGGAGGCCAAGCCAGCCTTGACCAGCTGAGCTCGACCCTGTATACACAAGCAAACACATCTACATTTTCCTTTTAGTGTTCTTTGGTGTGTGTTGCTCTCTGTAGCTTTCCTGAGATTCAGAGTTAGCCTACTGCTTTGGAAAACTGTGAGGCAAACATGCCATTTCAAGTTTGCCCCCAATTTAAGTGCTGTGCATCCTCAGGATGGTAGTGGTGAAGGTGATGGTGGTGGTGGTGATGGAAGAGAGGCTAGTGCCATTGATGAGGGGGAAAGTGGGAGAAGAAAGGAAGGGTGCAGTCCCTGACTTAGGTAGCAGCCTGGGGACCTCACCCCTGGCTTGTACCAGCGTGGCCACTGGTGCTGTACTCCCCAAAGGGCACATATTCAAAGTACTCTTATGACCCAAGGAATTGCTACAATGCTGGCTGGGAACACCCTGGGTGCCTGTGGGAGGAATCCTAGCGAGGGGCACTTCTCTCCCTCTTCTCTAAGGAGGTGGAGGCTGAGGCCGAGCCATAACAAGCCTTATCCAGGTCCAGAGACTGCTTCACAGAGAGGCAGCCTGGATTTGGGTGAGTGTTTGTGATTCTGTGTCCACAGTCTTCCTTGTAGCTGATGGTGCACCCCCTGTGCTGCCTGTTAAGTCTGTCTCCAGACAAATAGAACCAGCTACAAAGATTTATTTTGCACCCAGGTCTCTTTCCCTTCACTCCCACCGCTTCCCCTGGAAAAGATTCAAAGAGCAGAGGAGAGGCTGAGCACTCCCTTGCAAACATTTTGGTCTTGTGAGATATTTCTTTAAACATCAACCTAGTTTTAGTGAAATACTTTTTAAAACTTAAGTCCATTTTAAGGGAAAATACAGATCGTTTTGAGGTATTTATTATTTCAAAGACAAGGGCAGTTTGTATCTTGTGTTTTGCTCATGATAACTCAAAATAAACTGGACCTGAGAAGAGCCAGGCCAGAGAGCCATAAACACACATTTTATATTTACGGGAATCATGGCTCAATTCCTTTCATCATCTTTCAAATCTTGTTTTACCTTGTTTTCCTGACCAGCATAGTAGAACTGACTCTGAGCATTCCTTTAAATATCTGTAATGCTCTTATATAAGGTGAACCCTAGAAAATGCTAAGAACACCAGAAAAAACACCAAACCTGGATGGTGACAGAAAAAGCATTGTGTACTTAAAGAGGTAACCTCAACCCCATGGGACAGTGCTTCTTGGGACACTGATGGCTCTGTATTCCTTTCTGTACTATGGTGGGATTGAGTCATTTTGTGTGATAGCGTCTTAGTCCCAGAATGTTTAGGACACCCAGAACAAGGCATTTTGTCTGAGTGGCAGCCAGGGTCTCCCTCTAACTGGGGTTTTGCAGTTCTTCTCTTTCTTGTCTTCCTTTTGAGAAATAGTTGTTTACAGACATGGCAAGTGACAAGTGGCTGTGGAAATGTGGTGCTTCTTGAAGTACACATCTACAAAGCAGAATCAAGTTCGATTGGACTTTTATGTCTATTTTGAAAATGAAGGGCAGGAAAAGCTACCCTTGACTCTTATGAGGTTTTATTTCTTCTGAGCAATTTCTTTTTTGAATTTTGGGGTGGGAGCAGGGTATTTGGGGGGTGACCTCTCTTCACCCCTCTTCCCCATCCAGAGCAGATCTGTGGAGATGGAGCAGAAGGGGCTGGTCCAGCTGTAATGATGGCTGTGGAGGGGCTGACTGCTTATGAGTCCTTCAATCCAGTTCTGATTAGAAAACTGTTAAGTCAGTGGAGAAAATCAGGACTTGCTTAATGCCTGTACATTCCCGTCCTTATGATGGCTGTGGAGGGGCTGACTGCTTATGAGTCCTTCAATCCAGTTCTGATTAGAAAACTAAGTCAGTGGAGAAAATCAGGACTTGCTTAATGCCTGTACATTCCCGTCCTTGTCTCTCTGCCCTCTCTCCTTCCCTCCCTCTCTCTTCCTTGTAATTTGCCCTCCAGAAATGTTTGGATTTACAAAGTTTTTCCTGTCACTGAACCTGAGACTGATGTAGAAGAATGAGATACTGGTTCATCCTTAAGTCCTTTAAGAAAAATCTTAATATCCAGTAGAATCTCCATTTTCTCCAAATAACTAATGAATAGATCCCCATATTAGCTGGCATATATGTTGCTGCTCTGAAGGGTTTACATTGTTAAGGGAGAACTAAATACTTTGCCAGATAGGCAAATCTGTCTGTAAAGCTAAAATCTTAGCCAGACTAAAGGGAACATAAGATAATGCTGGGAAGGGCCTCACAAAGGCAGCTTGAGGTACATATATATATATATACACACGCACACACACACATATATGGGAGGTGTTATTAATGTTATTATACTAGTCCTAAGGGGTACGGTAAATCTGATTTTTGCTAATCTGTGCTACTTTGTAGTAAAATAATAGAGTTTAAAGCAAAGGTAGCATAAGAAAATACACCCCATGGGATTTATGTTAAATATTTATTTGCATTATTGTTTCAGGCACATTACATACACCCTGGCAATATTCTCTTCCAAGTGACAGGAAATCATTTAACATTCAGATGAGTAAGTAAGTGATTTTTTTGCATACATGCTCTGTGGAAATAGTAAGTAATGAACTTCAACTAGCCTGCAGTGTAGTCTGGGATTTAGAATAAAATATGAATGCAAATGGCAACTTAAAATTTGGGGCCTCGGAGGAATCATTTATGTGACTGACAGATTTGCTTGTGACTTGAGGCCCCTGAACATTTCCAGTTCTAACTGCAGTGTCGCTCACATTCCTGGGAAGTCCTGTTCTCTAGCTTCCTTTGCAAATCCACATAGATGAGTTTCTTCAGCTTGGACAGTTTCTTCCCAACGTTTTCTACATTTTTCTAGGGGCTTTGCTTATAGACAAGGGACTTGAGCCAGGATGGTTAGGTTTCAGGTTAACAAAAAGAAACACTTTTATTGTCAATATTAATGGCAAACATCGATTTTTACAAGGCTTGTGTTTAGCAGCATGAACAGATCAAAAGCAGCTTGGCTTGATTTCTCAATATTCTCTGGAGCTTAGACAATTAACTGCAATTTTGCTCCTAACGAAAAAACACAAAAAAGTTAGTTACAGAAATATTAAAGTTAGTCTTTTGGCAGAGATTTTTACCTGTGTACAAAACATCAGAATCTAATAAATTTACCCACTGAACTATGAGTTTTGAAGGAAAACAACTTAAGAAAATGTTGTGTGAGCAGCGTGTCCTCATTTGCAATGCCATGAGCCTGTTTCAATACGTGCATTCCATGCTTGCCTTTCTGGCTGCGTAAGGATCCGGCAGACTGAGGTCTCCCTGGTAATTTGGGTACACCGAGTCTCCAGTTAATGATAGATAATCAGCCTTTGGGTCATTCGGTCATTCTCTTATTACAACCCCCTCCTGCTCTCTCTGATCTCCTTTCAAACTAAATTTCACACAAACAAATAAAGCAAGACAGGGACAAGTTCTTACAAAGAAGAGGGAGAAATATTAGAAACTCCTGATACAGAACTCTAAACAAGGAAAGGCAAGCTAAAAGAGGATAGGAAAGAACATCTTATCAAAATGAACATGTTGTGTACAAAACATTAAAAGAAAAGTCTCTGGTTTCTGTTAAAGTGACAGAAAATTAAAATAAAAATAATTGTAGGCAGAAAAGTTATAATATAAACAGAGAAGGCAGGATGCTTGCTGGAAATGCGCAGCACTAGAAGGCTAATTTGTTGTAACAGATTATATATCTGCACCATGATTGGAGAGGCGCTACTTTGTTGCATTTTCCAGAAGAGAATGGCTTTCTTTTTAATACTTGTGTGACTGCCCACTTAAGTTAACATAGGCCAAAGCCTTGAGGAATGAAAAAATGGAATTGCATTCTGCTTGCAAAGCATCCAACTTCAAACGAAGAAATTGGTTGCATACAAAAAAAGCAGAATTCCATTCAGAACACATTTGGAGACTTCAGTAAATTGGTGTGACTGATGCTTTTTTGTTTTGCTGACAGAAGGCGCAGATCATTCTTGGGGAAATACAACTGAAACCAATCCTCCCCACTCCCCTGGGATCTTCGCTTTCTTAGTCTACATCTGCCCGTGACTCCAGAAAGACAAACTTCAGATTTGCCAAGGTACACCTCAGACCAGATCCTTTTGGGAAAAGCATGGGAATATATGGCTCTAATAGTTAGGAGCTCTGGTAAGAGTGCCCCTAGTTCTATCTTCCTGTCCCCGCCTTGGCAGTCCCCTTTCGCCTAAGTTCAGGGTCCCAGAAGGGTCAAAGTCTATTGGCTGGTGTCACCCCCAAGCCTAGCTTTTCAAAGCTAACAGAGATCAGAACTTTGGCTCAGGACTTGATCAGCCCACAGTTCTCCAAGTTAGAGGGGCAGCTGGGGTGAAAGTGTGACTCCAGCATTTTCCTCAATTGTGGGTCTGACACCCCTTCACTTGCCAGGATCTCTGACAAACAATTTATCTCTCCCTAGTGCTGGAGAATACACACTTCTTTGTTTCTTCTATGCCCAGCTTAAATGCTGCCTCTTCCAGAAAGCCTTTCCAGATATTGCTTCACCTCTTCCTGTCCCCCAAATCAAGTCTTCTCAACTACGTTCTGGGGCTCCCATTCATTCTCTTTGGTAGATCTCTGGGCACACATCTGTCACCTCCTGTGACTGTGGGTTCCTTAACAGTCCAGTCAATGCATTGCAGCAGGAAGGTGCTTAAACAGCCTGTGTAAAAGGAATGACTTAGAGAAATCGGATGAATAATGTCTATCCTAACTGCAATCACATTGGTTTCCTTTTTTAAAAAATTACAGGAAGGTGCTTAAACAGCCTGTGTAAAAGGAATGACTTAGAGAAATCGGATGAATAATGTTTATCCTAACTGCAATCACATTGGTTTCCTTTTTTAAAAAATTATTTTTATAAAGATGACCGGTAAGGGGATCTTAACCCTTGACTTGGTATTGTCAGCACCACGCTCAGCCAGTAAGCTAACCGGCCATCCCTATATAGGATCCGAACCCGGGGCCTTGGTGTTCTCAGCACCACACTCTCCCCGAGTGAGCCACATGCCGGCCCCATTGGTTTCCTTTATTTTGAGAGCGATTACAGCTAGAAGAGGAGTTAGAAATCGTCTATTAGGGAACAGACCTTCGTCTCCAAGCCATTGGGAGAAGCGGGGAAAACTTCCTCCAGATGGACTGAGCCTGTGCTGGGTGTTGATTACAGCTAGAAGAGGAGTTAGAAATCGTCTATTAGGGAACAGACCTTCGTCTCCAAGCCGTTGGGAGAAGCGGGGAAAACTTCCTCCAGATGGACTGAGCCTGTGCTGGGTGTTCCTCAGCCCGCGCTGGATCAGAGCGTGGAAGGTCCAGCCTGGGCCTGGCCTCTCCGGGCACCCACACCAACATCCTGAGCTCTGGAGTCAGAGCAGGACAAGGCCGACTCTAGGCATCCCATGGATTGGCTGCGTGATCTCGGGCAAGCTCTTCGGTGTCTCTAAGCCTCAGTTTCCCCACCTGAACAGTGGGGATCATGACACGGACCTCAGGGTGTGTGTGGGCTAGATTAAATGAGATCAAGGTGCATGAGAGAGCCAGACGCCTGACGCCCAGGCTGCACTCAATAAATATTCATGTATTTTCTTCCTGCCTTTTCGGTTTCTTCCCTTCCTTTGCAGCTGCCTGAAGACCCAGCCCGACAGCGATGGGTGCCAGCCGGGCCAGGTGTGCCCTTCGCGCGCCGCCCCCTGGGGCAGTTCCTCTTGCCAACTCGCGTCGGAGGGCACTGCCCAGCCTTGGTGCCCTCGAACCGCACGGAACTGCAGCTCCGCGGGCATCGCCAGGGCCTCGGCTCTTGCTGGACTGTGGGCGCGAGACAGCGAGATGCGGGCGGCCGCCCGGGAATACTGAGGGGCAGGGGACACGGCCAGAGCCGCCACCCCCTGCTTAGGCCTCTGGCTCCCCAGCCACTGTGATGGCTGCTTCCATCCTGGTTAAACTCTCGTTTTGATCCTCACCCGCCTCGGTCCCCGACACCGAGGAGGCCGGTTCTCCGCCGCTCAGGCCGGGGGAGGTCACCGCTCCGGGCGGGAGGGACTCCCAATTTCCCCCAGTCTCCGAGGACTTTTCGCCCGAGGCGGGCAGGAAGGGGTTAACGGCGCCCCCCTCCCACCCTCACCTCCTAGAGCCCCCTGTGCTGGGCGAAGGCCACCGCTTCCCTCCTGAGGTCTCATTAGGGAAACCCTCACCGCTATTTTCAACATTTCCTCAATCAAGTGCCTTTAAATAGAGCTGCACAAACAAATTGGCGGCAAAAGCGTAGATCTTGTCACGATTGAGACCAATCCAATATTTCAGCCTTGTTTGCTTTGCAATTACGGCTTGGCTTGTGGCTGCGGTGCCACCGGGGCAAATCTGCAGCCGCCCGCTTTCTCCTCTGCACCCTGGGCGGGTGGAGGAAGCGACCCGCGGAGCCACTGTAGGGAGAAGAGGGGGGTGACACGGGGGGAGGTGACGGGAGCGGCGGTGGGCGGGGGAGCCTTTCCTAAAACCCAGTGCAAAGGGCGCGCAGAGCAATGCTAAGGGAGACGGACTTTCCAGGTTCCTGACTGAGCCACTGAGGTCTAGGCGGGAATAATAAAGTGTGTAATTGGCATATGGAAATCAGTGTTGTATCCTTACCAGCCTCCTGTCTCCCCTCCACCCTCCTTCCCCTTCTCCCATCACCCTTCCATTTTTCTTTAATATATGTTAGCTGTTATGGGATTTCCCTTTCTCCCTTTCTGTTAAACTGCTAGCATGATTTGTTATATTTTCCATAGCTGTTTATTCTTGTTTGACTTTTTGTACAAAGCCACTTTAAATCTGCTGCAGGAAAAATAAAGCTTCAAGCCCTTTGGATGGGCTCCTGCACCCAGCCCACTTTTAATTCTTTCCCATAGTTCTTATATGTAAATCAGCCTCTGGGTGCATTCGGTCACCACGCAGGCCAGCCTAGTTTGTATCAGCAGAACAGTAGTTAATTCAAATCATGTCCTAAGCCTTATATTTCACAGACAATTAAATCTTGGCTGCTGTTTAACAAATTGTAATATTTATTCTGCTCTATACTGAGGAGCACTTTTAAAGTAAAAAAACAAATACTACGTTTCAAAAAGAAAATATGATAATAAATCTCTTTATATGGATTCTCTCTGCATAAGTGGAAACAGCATGATTTAAATCTCCAACACCCCCACGTCCCTTTTCAGGCACAGCTGAAGTTGTACAGATACTCTCTTTAGGCTCACATTCTCCATTTCTGGGGGGAGGCAGCTGCATTTGTTACATTCAATTTACTTTCCAAGTTTTCGCACTCCACACTGACCCATATAATATGAAACAAAGATTGCCAAATAATAAGATTTCGGATGCAAAGTCTAATTTTCACATGGATCCAAGATAGATGGGTGTGACTTGTAATTATTTTATGATTTCATATTACTTTCTCAATGAAAACTTATTTTCCTCTTATGCTGATTTCTGAAGGAGGTGGGAAGTTGAGGCACAGAAATATTTTTATGAGACTCTGGAGTACATATTAAAATGCTTCCTTATTATTTAAGAATGTGTAAGGTATGGACCTATATATTCGTTTGCTGGTGATCATAAAGTAAATTCACAGCCATTCTGGCCAATAAGCAATCTCTTTTATCCTTTAAAAGTTTTTGGTTTATAATCCCACCTGGATTGTACCTTTAGTGTTCTGTATCACCCTCCTATTGTAACGTTTTGGTTCTCAACCTTATTTATAGCAAACCTCAGAAATGATGATTTCATAAAATTGTGCAATGACAAAGCCACAGAATAATATTTTAAGTCCATAGTATTTAAGTCCATAATATTTTAAGTCATGCATAGTCTTGTATATTTCTCATACAGTTTTCTAGCCAGTGGATTGCTTTAATATTTCAAGAAACAGGAAGCAGTAGCTAATAAGTGCACCATTTCATAGGAATTCTCTTTTAACCAAAAAAAAAAAAAAAAAAAAAGTCCAGCATATTATTCAATGCACAAATTATAATATTACTTTCATGTGTGTTAATCTGTTTAGTATCAAAGCTGCTAGGGTGAAAAAAAAAAAAAAAAAAAAAAAAAAAAAAAAAAAAAAAAAGTCCAGCATATTATTCAATGCACAAATTATAATATTACTTTCATGTGTGTTAATCTGTTTAGTATCAAAGCTGCTAGGGTGTCTTAACCATTAACATGTTTTACTACACCACTTTCAAGTAGATGATCTCAGATAATTATGAAGATTTTGATGTTAATCCCACAGTAAGTGAAAAACTATGGAAATAACCTTAAAGCTTCATTATTCTCATATAAATGCCAACAAACGCAACTGTAGGGGAAACATGATTACTTTTTATCTGATATTATCCTATAAGGATATAGCTACATTCATTCCTTTTAAAATCAGAGCAGTTTTCAATTACTTTTTAACAGAATTTTTTTTAATATAGCATTTTGCAATGCCTATAAACCATAGCAACTTTTTACTGACAGATACTTATTTTTTCTTACATTATTATTTATTAGCCTCTTTGCAAACTCACTAAAATAGAATAATATTTTAAAAATCAACATATAGAAAACAATTATTAGGTTCTACATATTTATTTAGGTAAGCCAATGTTATTAAAAACATGTGCCTGGCATATAAGTGCTTCTTTAGGAATTCTTTTTTTGAATGCATAGTTATTATTTTTTAAACCAACTCAGATTTTCAAATACTGACTTTTCACCATGAACAGGCATTGCATTGTTTTAAACAGTAGCTCCTGGAACAATACCATCCTTAGTATTTTAGGCTTTCAAACAACAATTGGAATTGGATAAATGCTTTCATCTGGGAGCACTTTTCTAATACCTTTGTAGGTAATAGGATTCTCTATTTGTGCTGGATGACAAACGGACAGAATCCTGGACAGACTGCCTACCTTCTGCAGAATCTACCAGAAAATGGAGTTTTTCTATGAGATTGCTTGTGGTCCACCTGAAAAAAAATTCCATTAAAATGTGAAATCAGAGGAAATGAATGAGTGCTTTTCTAAGTACAGTTAGGGAATGATGTAAATAAGATAGACGGAAAGCAGCAACACAAAATCTGTAAAAGAAAGTTTGCTTAGGCAGGACCTGGCTCTCTTTGTCTAGAAACAGGAGAGTGAGAAGTTGAATCCATGTAACAAAATAGATTATTTTTTGTTTTCTTTAACTCATTGACTTTCAAAATTGTTTTTCACCGGATGAAGAAGCCCAACCAAGGAAATATATGTGAATGCCTGCATATGGGAAAACGCTAGCTATTGTGATTTTTAATATTAGGTTAAAATATAAGGATCTTTCATTACCATGCCAACGTTATTTTTAAATAAATGCACGGTGTAACAATTGGTGTAAAAAAAATTGAGTTTTTTTCAAGTGGGTGTTAAATTGGAATAATCAAGTATATCCGTGATATGACTTCTATAAACTCTGACTTGCTGAGCAAAAAGTGAAAAAGCTCTTTCTAGAAGAAACCAAGCAACTTAACTGTTATTAATCTGGGATAAATAAAGCAGGAAACTGCCTCCTTACACTCCTAGTAATTCTTTCTTCTTTTCCAAACGTTGTTAACTTCTATGCATCATTCGCTATTCAAGTAAAGATGATGTCAGTAATAAAATTACAGAATCTAATCAGGTGACTATTTTTGCTTTATTACAAAATTTATGTATTATATTGGGCTGTTGAATTGCTTAGTTGTTTGAACACTGAATTTTTCTTTTTTCAGATACAGCAATATTTAATGAGGTACTTTTAAAGATAAATATGTTGGTTCATCCAAGAGAAAATAGTTATGGTAACAACGTGGCATTTGAGTCTGTGTGGTGTGGACTGTGCTATGTAAATTATACTGCTTTCAAAATCATGACCTAAGTATTTATAACGCGGACATCTGAGAAAGAGAAACTCAACTTACACAGTTGAGAACACACAATCACGTAGGACAACTTGCCGTCAGAAGCATTTCTCTATTGATATTGCCATTTTTTTCCTTCCAATACTTTCACTTGCTGTATTTTATTAAAAAGTCACAGAATTTAGAATGGCTGCTGCAACTCACTGGGCCTTTTTTCTGCTTAAATACGTACTGTCACAGAATATTAATACAGCTGCGTTAACAATTGATAAGTTTGCTCAGCTGTCCCTGTGTTTTTTCTTCCCATTGTTTACTATCTGAATATTTGGAAATAACTGGATCATGCACTGACTTTTTCTCATTGCCTTGGATGCTAGAAGTTTTAACCTGTACACTCAGATACATCTGAGAAAATAGGAGGATGTATACATTTTTTTACATTGTTATTTATGCTCTGCTCCCCGTCAGAAAGGATTTAAAGCAGTTGTTTCAAGAATTGGTAAGTGAATTTTTCAAAACCTGTTTGTAAGATGTTACCTTTCTGTAAATACAGTTGTAATTTACTTTTGATGTTTATTACAATATCAATAATGTGTTCTGGTAAATATTTTGATCCCAGAGGAAGCAAAATCATATTTGGAATGTGACAAGTTTTTAAAATTAATTTTGTTGTAAAGAAATCTTAATAATGATGTTCTATAAAGCTATCACTATGCATGTAAAGCAGCATAACATGGTCATTAAGAGCAGAGCTCCTGGCGTCAGAGGCACAGTTTTGAATCTTAACTACAACAGTTATCGACTGTATGATCTTGGGAAAATTACTTAACCATTCTCTGCTTCAGTTACCACATCTGTAAAAGGTTGATAATAACTGTAGACTCTGTCACATTGTCATGATGAACATTTAGTGAGATGATTCACATGAGGCTCTTAGGAGAGGAGATGGCATAGAGTAAGTGCTTAATAAATGTCAGCTATTCTCCTGGCATAGCTCTACAATGCTGGAGTGGCACACCAGTGGCACACACAGCTACCTTCATGAAAGCCACTAAGTGCAGGGATGTTGAGAGTCCACGGACTTCTTGAGATTTAGATGAGGAGCCTATATTGGCTTCTGACCCTCAAGATCGATAGGGTGAAAGCAATGGCTTTTGGCTGCCTTTAGAGGTTCTGAAAAGACATGGAGAGATGTTCATAGTGACAGCAACCCACCAGACCATCACTGGAGATCTAGCTTTATGCTGTCTTCATCATGGGTAGTGTGGTCTGTTGGTGCTTGACACGAAGGTCTAAACATGGGGAAATAACACCTTAAAGAAATAGAATATGATATGTCATTGGTTTCCCCACTGTTTTTTTTTTTTTTTTTTTTTTTTTTGCACACCCATAGTAAGACATTTTGGGTATATTTATTTACAAATTATATCTCTGCACTCCTTTGATGATATATTATATACATTATAAACACATGGAAAAAATTAACTTAAAAAAGGGTAAGATAAATAATAGCTGGACAATTGGTTTAAATATTTTAGGGTGAAATTCAGCATCATCAGCATAGGTGCAAATTCACATTTCAATTAGTCTTGGTTGTTTAAAAATACTTGGGTTGGCCTACTGTTGGATTCAGGTTGTCAGTGTTTCTGCCTTCTTTTGTGGCTGACAAAAGCTCTTACCTGTGAGGAGCAGCCGTATCAGTTCTACCATTTTCTTGTTGATGGTTTATGCCTGCATTCTTTGAATTGTCTTTAATCAAAGGTTCTTTGCAGGAATCTTTTTTCTTCTTTTTTTATACAGAACATCCATTGATCATTGTTTGAATTGACAAAATCTACATTATTAAAAGACAAGTAATAAAATTTGAGCTTGTATTGAATCTGACAAATTAAGTTCTATAGTATTGAGAATATTATAGAAGAAATATCAACTAAAGGGAAAATGAAAGCATTACATGCAGATTCTCCTGGAAAAGGGGGAACTATCTCTGCTGGTGAGGTTTCAGGAATCTTTTTAAGCCCCTTGTTCATTTGATGAAGGTTAGTTTAGTTAAAACTGGATTACATAATCTGCTTCCATCTAAAGGAACCAGATAAATTGTAACACAGTTTGGTCCATGTGCACTTGTGAAAGGGCCACTGTCAACCCCTCTGGTTGAGATCCCTTCCTTTCCTGAGGATACCTTGTGTGCCCAGGGCAGCTGTTGACAATAGGATCAAGCAAGGGTGTTGATGTTGGTGCTTACATTGTATAGTCGTGAACTCATCTCTGATTGTTTATATGAAAATAAATATAAAGAGAATTTCTAATATAGTCTTCCAGCACCCCATTCCTTAGGGCAACACTATCCTAGACTCAGTAAATATTGTGGTTCCTGCTGTTTTTCTATCTTGGTGTTCTGTGGTAGAATGCATGAGACCTTAGGTACACTGGACTTTGTTTTCTGTAACTTGCTTTACTCTATTTATCAAATAGTGGTATAACTCTTCAATATTTACAAATCACTTTCACATATTTCTTTCATTTGAACTCAGCATCTCTGTAAGGCAGATAAAGGAGGTCTGATTCTGTCCATTTTGAAGACGGAAGAGATGAACCATAAGTGGCATTGACTGAAGATGTGAAATAATTGCCCAAGTTCACACAGCAGCAGAGCTGGGTTTGAACTTGTTTTTGAGAGCAATATCACACCTTTTCTGTTCTATCATGTTAACTAACTTGACATGTATCCTATGTTTTTTTACACACATTGTCCCTTTAGTATAATTCTTAACTTAGAGGGGTAGGTTTTACCTATAAGAAAATCGAGGTTGAGGGATGTTAAGTAATTCATCTAAAGTGCACAGCTCTGAAGGTACAGAGTTTAAGCTGAAGGTAGCTGTCATTAAAAATATACTTAAAAAATTTTCCAAGTAATGTTAAAATAATGAGATATATTAAATTTGAAAGTATTCCTGTCAGTTTAGTTCCCAAATTGGATCTCTGGCTCTGGCAAAAATCAACCATAAGAATACCAAATGATGACAGGGATGTGGAGAAGCTGGATCGCTCATATGCTGCTGACTGAAATGGAAAATGGTGCAGCCTCTAGAATTTGACAGTTTTAAGAAAGTGAGCATGCAACTCCCATATGACTCAGCAATTTTACTCCTGGGCATTTATCCCAGATAAATGAAGACTTAGGTTCACACAGAAACCTGTGCACGAATGCTTATGGCAGCTTTATTCCTAATTGCCAAAACCAGGAAACAAACCAGTTGTCCTTCAATGGTTAGACAGACTATTAATCATTCTATTAACAGTTAGGCATGTATTGTTAATCACGGTACAGTTACACCATGGAATACTACTCAGCAATAAAAAAGAACAAATTATTGATAAGCACAATAACCTGAATAAATCTCTAGGGAATTATTCTGGGTGAAAAAGCCAACCCCAAAAGTTTACATACTGTATGGTTCCATTTATATAACAGTCTTGAAATGACAGAATTAGAGAAATGGAGAAAAAATTAGTAGTTACCAGGGGTTAAGGAACAGTGAGAGTGGAAGGGAAGTGAGTATGGCCATTAAAGGGCATACTTGTGATCATGGAAGTACTCTGTATCTTAATTGTACCAACGTCGGTGTCCTGGTTCTGATACTGTACCTTAGTTTTGCAAGATGTTGCCACTGGGAAAAATTGGATAAAGGGTGTGTGGAATCTCTCTCTATTATTTCTTACAACTGTATGAGACTCTACAATGATCTCAAAATAAAAAATCAACTGATCCTCAGGGAATTCAGTTCCATGCCTTCTAGAACTGACCTGAAAATAGGGGAAAGACGAGATTGGGAATAGGATTTGTAAACTCTAAGAATGATTTTCAGAACACTATTCAAACTCTTCTCAATTTTTTCCCTCTAATTTTTATTAAGGAGTGTAATGCATTCTTACTGCTCTTTTGGGGAAAAAAACCTGCCACCTCTCCATCATAGGACTTCTGATTTTCATAGGATTTTAAAAGCTGTCAGTTGACTTATTTACACATTAGAAGATGAAACTGGATTACATTAGATTTAATTGTCACAATCTATTTTAAAAGTCAATCAAAGAAGAGTTTTTATTATCTTTCTTGTCCTTTCTGTCTTACTTCACTTTCCTCTTTTTTTCCCTTGGTATGTTTGAACCCATATTTCCCCATATTGTTTAATCTAAAAATCAATAAGTCCACATATTGTCAATAAAATTAGAAATGCCACTTTTAAAATGAGAAATATAAAGATGTGTTGAGGTTGAGTCTCCACACATTACCATATGCTTGTAGTATTCTTGGGGGTTCTTATTTTCAGAGAGGAGTAGTGGAGATTATAAATGTTATTTAAAAAGTTACTGGTAATTTGTTGAGAAGACAAAGTAACAACAATATTATAGAGGGTTGGTCTTGATTTTCCAGGCCATGAGCAAAGTCACAGGGCCCTCCACAAACACCTGACAATGCTGGAGAGTGATTTAGTTATTGTAGAGGAGCTGCCGTCATGACAAATAGGGGTTAAATTGTGAGAATTTCAGGACATATTTTGGAGGAGGATTAAATAAATCAGGGGACTTGCTGACAGCAAATAGTATCTTTGAGTGGCTGATTTGAAACACAGAATCAGAGAATTGAGATGAATCCCAGGTGGTCGTTGGGAACTGGAAAAAGTCCCAATGAGGTGGCTGACTAAGTCTAGACTTCATTTTAGCATCATTAAATAGTCTTTAAGTGATGGCTTATTAATCGTTGCTCCAAGAAAAGATCATGCTAAATACAATGGCAGAACTAAGGCATGTTAATCTAGAGAACATTTCGTTTAAATGATTTCCCTAATGGTAGGGTTTGTAGGTCTTAGAACTGCATTAAATTCTTAACTGTCAGAATGAAAAAGAATTTTTTAAAATTCTAACAGTGCATTTAAGTTCTTATTCTCTTACAATAGTGAATAATAAACTTTACTCAAGGATGCCACTGGTGAATGTTGAAATAAACTGTTTTCACTTGACCAGCTCTCAGTGGACTAAAAGGTGTCAGGAAGGGAGACTGGTACTGCAAATATCGCCCCCCACCCCACCCACAAGTTGCAGCACATGTGGGCATTTCCAGCTGCTTACCAAGAGGAAGTGCCTTGGAGGGCAGGGGCTGTGAAACAAGTAAATGCTGGGGAACAAAAATTCCTAGTTCCGTGTCTACTTAGGAGAATTTAGCATGGCTGGTCCACCTCACTTTCTAGTTTTCTCAGACCAAATAGACAAGGAAAAAACAAAAAACAAAAACAATCAAAACTCTGAAACCAACGACAGTGCAACCAAAACTTTAATATAAACCAAAACAAAAATTGGGCTGATTTTATGAGGTTGACATGAAGTCAGGAAAAGAATGATAAACTTATGAGCGGAAGAAAGAAATCATCAAAGCCTAGAGAAGCTCAAAGTGGGGTTTAATAGCAGCTATCATATTGCGCCTGAGGCTTGACCACTTCTCATGCAGCTGTTTCGTTTTAAGATGTTCCTGTTTCTGTTCCACTCACACAGCCCTCCACAGTGACCCAAGTGCACACTCCCAGGCACGCAGGCCATCCTAGATAACCATAAATCCCCCAGAGAGTTACTGCAGGGGCAGGGAAAATGGAAATGATGAAATCCAATATAGCATTTATCTGAGTCACTGGCTGAGGTTAAGCCCAGTGAACAATTAGCAATATTAGGAGTCTCCTTGTACCTGTCAAAATCACACTGATGGCATTTCTTGCAAATTATGTATGTGTAGGGAAGTTATTTTTTATGTTTAATAGCAATGGACCTTGGGTAGTAACTTGGATACAACTTTTTTTTTTTTTAATATTTAAAGGCAAAAGTGGTGATAAGCTTCTCGCTCTGGAAGATCTTTTTTTTTTTCCTTTTTTGTCTCTTCTTTCGTGACCGGCAACGGGATCGCAACCCTCGGTGTTGCTCCCGCACCTCGCTCAGCCAGTGAGTGGCCGGTCTATATGTGGGATCCGAACCCTCGGCGGGAGCGCCGCCGTGCTCCCAAGTGGCGCACTGTAGCAGTGCGCCACTGGGCCGGCCCTGGAAGATCTTTTTGAACATTGCAAAACATTAGGGCTGTTGGATAATTCACTTTATTGAATGCTGAGCTTTGTCTTTTCATTCACAAAAGGAGGATAATTTATAATAGGGAAAACATTCACACAGGGCAGTGAACACCTGTAGGATTGCATGAAGTTGGTCAAAGCCCTGCTCTATTCTATGCCAAAATTTAGAGGTCTCAATAATAATAATTATAATAACAACAACAACAACAATAATAATAATAATAATAATAATAATAATACTGTCACATACAATGTGTCAGACCCTGTTTTAAGTACATTTCTCGTACTAACTCATTTATTTTCACAATTACCCACTAAGATACCATTTTTATCCCTATTTTATAGACAAAGAACTGAGGTACAAAGAAGTTACTAGAGTCACACTGTAACACAAGCAGGAATGAAACCCATGTGGCTAGCCAGACTCCTTAGTGTGTTTTCCTATCTGCTATCATTCATTTATTTGCCATGTATTTATTGAGCATCTAGTATATGAAAGGAATTGGGCTTCATGCAGGCAATACTTTAGTGAACCCAGGTAGATGTCTCTGCCTTCTTTGAGCTTACAGCTTGTTGGGCATAAAGGCTAATGACTTACAGTATAAAGCACTTGATATTGTGAGACGGTATTAATCAAAGTTTGTATGGTACTGATTTTGATATAAGCTTCTCAATAAAAGAAGCCTGGGTCTCACACAGCCTTGGTTGTCTTTTTCTGCTCCTCAATGGAGTGGGTAGGAAGGTCGGCTCATTTATGTGAATCTTCAATGTCAGGCTCCTTCACTCTTTTCTGCTGGGTGTCTCAGGTTACAGGCTATGTGAACAGGTTTCACACCTGGATATGATGGTTCCAGTAATAATAGATGTGACTATACACAGCGGCAGTGGATGTAGAGGTGGGAGTTGGGGGTGGGGTAATTTTAGACTGCATTGTTGGTGTTAACACATTTTAGCTTTGTTTTGATGTAGAGCCATACAACTCTGGAATATAACTGATCACCAACTCAGGGGTAGTTTCAGGAGGGGATTTGGGAGATAACCTCAATGCTTCTCTTCAAAAGAAGGTTGAAGCTACTTCTTCTAAAGATATAAAGTAGTCACATCTATTATCTTTGACCTCTTCCTAACCAATTCTCTTTGGATCTTTTTAAACTTTAAGGCTACTTCTCCCTGAGATTCAAACTCAGAATTAAGTGGAATCAATTATATGAGGTAGAGCTGAGCTTAGTTTCTGAGACTTTTATTGTGAATCTCATCTGGGATCTCCTTTAGGGAACATAACTTTATGATTATGAGTTGAGTTCCCAAGTTCAGGTGATTGGGATTTATTCATTCATTCATTCTTTAGTAAATGTTTATTGAGACCCAGAATAAAGTAAACTTGAGATCCTAGAATTCAATGATTTTCTTAAAAATTCTAAAAATGAAAAAAAAAATGCTACCTTTAGATTCATGTGAGTTTTCAGGAAAAGCAAGGAAATAAGCAATTCAAAGATTGTTCAGGAAAAAAATTCATGATTTATTCTGCTCTGGAGCAGAATATTCAATTCTAAAACATACTAATAGATATAAACATATTTGATAATGAGACAGTATGTTTATAATAACCACAAACGCTGAGATCCAGTCTCTTCTGAATGTACAAAACATCAGAGTTTTATTCATACTAATGATAATAAGAGTGACATATGTGCAAAGAGTGAGTTGAGCCCACGGTTGAAGGCCCAGCTGAGTAGAAGCTGTGTTCTGTGGGTTTTGCCACTTGTACGTGATTAAACACCGTAGAATAGAGTCTGTCTCCATGTATTTGGTTCATGAAGCAAACTAGTAAAATGACATTGAATTAATGATCCAATTTCTCAAAAGTGTAGACTATTGGCCTAACACCTTCCTAACTCATAGCTGTCAATGTTTACTTTGGTTCTAATGGGAACTAGGCTAGAGAAGGGAAAAGTTTTGTAGGAAAGGTTATGTGATATTAACAAGAACCACATTCTGTTTGATGTTCTCTCAAATTATATGTTCTTTATCTTCTTAAGAAATTGAACCATTCAAAAATAATAAATCCTCCTTTTCTGTGGTCCACAAATGATTAACATTTTGAATGATCAAAAAAATTTTGTCCTAAAGATATCCTTTCTTCTAGCTCAGCTTTATTCGTTGGTGCTGATTTATAGCTGAAAGCACCACTTCATATTTTTGCCAAGCATCAAAGTCATAACGTGTTTTACAAATACTCAAACGTGCTTTAAATTCATGAACCTCTGTGTTCCTATTTTTTATTCTTCTGTAAGTATGTATTTAAATTGGCTAAACAGATGGCTTTCTATTTTTGAAAAAAACTGCAAAGAATATTCACCTCAAGATGGAGAACTCATAGGTTAAATTTCATTCTGGAGTGCACTTTTACTACCAGGTAATTAACCTTTGAGAATGAGGGTATTTGAAGGAAACAAGGAAAATCTTAACAAGATGATATCTCTACCAATGGTGTGGCAGACTTCTCAAGCAGAGATGCTTCATAGGTTTAATAATTATAGACATCAAAATATTTTAAAAGCATAGTTTCTTTTCAAAGCTTTCCAGTTTTCTCTCTTTATTACAATAACCTTAGGAGGTAAATGCTTCAAAGAGTCTTTCTTTATAACTACAAGAATTAGCATAAAGATTTCTGGTGGGAAGATGAAGGTGTCAACATTAATCAGTAAGTATGTATCTGTTCCGTGCTTACCACACTCAGAAGGCTCTTCCATGCTTTGAAGGAAAACAGCAATTTACAATGTATAGAATCTGCTCTCGCTGAGCTTATGATTTAGTTAGGCTGAGAAGGAATGGATTAATGAAAGGGAAACAGAAAGGAACAATAGACGGAGTGTTGAGACAGTTCATAATTAATTGTCTGAGACTCTGAATTCACTCTAAGTTAAAAGGATGAAAAACCACTATGGGATGGGGTTGACAGGAAAGAGTTCCTTTCCTTGGAGCTTGCACTAAACCTTGAGAGACAGACCAACTTTGGAGAGGCAGACTTTGGGGATATGAAGGGAGAAGAATTCCCTGGAAGGGAAAAGAGTGTTGGAGCCAGACAGATCTGGGTTCAAATTTTGGTTCCATTGCTCTGAGCTGTGTAATCTGGGGAAGTTACTTCGGTTTTCTAAGCAACTTCTGTAAAATGCATATAAAAAGATTACATTTTTTTTTTAGGATTAAAGGAGATAACATGTATAAAGTGGAACATTATAAGCACTGAGTAAATGGTAATCCACTCGGAGAGGACATCCTGAACAAACATGGAGGAAGGAGAGAATCCGGCACGTTGAGAAGATTGTGAGGGAGGGAAGGATTCAGTAAAAGTGGAGTGAGATAAAGTAGAGATAAATTAGGATCAGGTTCAGTTATTCACTCGTCTTCTCAGTTCATAATTTATTGAGCCCCTTTACATGGGAAGTCCTCTGCTGGGCATGGAGATGAAAGACAAATAAGACTTAATTTCTGTTGGATGCCAAGGTAAGGAATCGGAGCTTTCTGCTGAGGAGGATTATCTCTTTTAAGAGGGGAAGAGCTTGAAAGTCGTATTTTTGGATGGCTGACATGGACTCTAATTCTTGTGACCCAAGACATGAGTTCAGTTGTTATCTCCTAGTGGTTGGGGGTTAATGCTGTGCCTGAGGGGTGTGATCAGAATCCTGGTGTAGCTCCTGACACAGAGTCCATTCAAATGAATGAAGAGGAAGGCCTGGCTTATGGGCAGAACTTCGTCTCATCCCTTGCAATAAAAGTTTGCCATGAAACTACTGATATTGCACGTGTGGTTAAATTTCTCATCTGATTTGGGATTTTTCACATTCAGTGAGTATTGCATTGGGCCTACAGTCTTGATTGACCCTTAGAGGATGGCACTTGAATAACTGTGCGGGGCTAAGGAGAAACTTGGGAATCTGTTTTAGACTTCAGTAACTTTCTCCATGATTGTGTTCACTGCGTGGAGGTCCCCTCCCTGTTGGTAGATCGCTGTAACCAGAGGTCCTGAAAAACACAAAACACATTGGATAAGTCACCAAAAGTTCTAGATTGACTGAGCATAGATGCTTTTTTTCATGAAGATTTGCCTGAATAAACAGTTTCTTTATCTTCTAGCCACAAATTCTTGGCTCCTGTTCTCACCTCTTGCTCGATCAACTATTATTATCCATACATCCTCGTTAAGCCCAAGACTCAGTGACCACAGATCAAACAGGGATTTTCTAATACATGCCAGCTAACTACTAATTTCTGTGACAATTTCTTCATTTCAGAGTTGGAACCATATTGAACTGTATTTCAGAAGTGAAATAAAATTCTTTTTAAGGTGGTCGCATTTTGGTTCTCAGCTTGGAAAATTCCACTGGGGCATGAGATATAAGATATAAAATTTATAAAAGGACATGAAACCCTTCTTTAATACCTAAGTAACAGCTTTATGCCCATTGTTATATATTATTTTATGCCTGGCTTTGAGACCCACAAGCAGACATCTATCTACACAGTATTCAGTCTATCCTTTTTTTTTCTCAGCTGCTTAGCTCAGGTGGCTAGGGCACTGAGCTAATGAGAACAAGGTCACAGGTTCACTCTTTGTGTGGGCCAGCAAGGTTTCCTTTGTTTAGTGGCCATAGACCTGGTCCAGCCAGCTGTCTAGCATATGTCTGCCCCAGGTCATAAGAGGACAGGGCAGGAGTGTGTGGATGGACAAGAGCAAATCCATCACCACCATTAGAAAAAGCCAAGCCAAGCACGTGTCCTACTAATGAGGGTCAATAATGTCTCATTTAAATGAGGTTGACATTTTATTACCCCTTGCTGAGAGTGTCTTTTGAACACCAAATTTAAACATTGTTTCTTTTTTGTGGAAATTTATTTCTAATAAATAGAAGGCTATACAGACCTCAGATTATTATAGGCCTCCAAATATAGATTCCTGACTTAAATATTTAAAAAGTTGGTTTAATATTAAAAAAGAAAGTTCAGTATTGTTATTCAGTTGCCTTCCCTTTTTCTTAAAATCTGTGTAGCCTGGTGAAATAGAAAATTCATTAGTTTTTCAGAGAGTGGTTGATAATCATTGCCTTTATTCAATAATAAAAACATTTTTATTAAACTTTCTGATAATTAGAGCATTAGATGTTAGCAAGGAGCAGGTATAATTAATTCTGTATTACTCAAATTTTTATTCATTACTCAGCCCACACACCCCAGCTTTCATTTTTAGGCAAACATGTTCCCCAAACTACTTCATTATTTTGCATCAGGTCTTGTTAGATTTCAAATTGGATCAAAACCAACTCCATTCCAAAGTGCTCTTCCTTGACTGTTTCCCTCACCTGGGTCTTTATGAATGTTGAAAAAGGCATTTGATGTAGAAGGGGGAGGGCAGAGAACAGAAGGGAAATTTGGCAAGAGAACAACATAGAATGATATGTTGGGGATTCTTTTAAAATTCATTTATTAAACAAACAGAGCAGTAGTAATGGAAATACATATTTAACACATTTTTTGAGTACGTAATTCATGCATAAAGTTAGAAACTAAAAATATGAAATAATATTCTGTGAAAAGTTTTGCTCCATCCTCTGTCTTTCATGTACCCAATTCTACCTCCATTGTATAGCCATTTTTATTAATTTGTTTTGTTTTAGTTATTAGTTTTTCAGAATTTCTTTATTCCAATATATCTTGAACCCTCCCCTCCTTTAATACAAAAGTTAACACATTATAAATATTGTTCTTGATCTTGCTTTTTCCACTTAATAATATATCTTGGAGATCTTTCCATATACACAGAGTAGCCTCATTTTTCATAGTTGCATACTATTCCACTGGTGGACCTTGATATAAGTTCCTAATATTTTCTATTATAGACAAAAGTGTAATGAATTACTTTGGAATGCATTGTGTAGAAAGCATCTTCATCGTTTTTAAAAAACATTTGCATGTCATTTCATCGAATGGCTATATCATAATTTATTTATCTAGTATTCTATTGATGGATTTTGAGTTTCCAAATTTTTGTTTTTATAGACAGTGCCATAATGATTAGTCTTAAACATGTATTACCTTATATATGTGCAAATAAATATGTAGAATAATACCTAGAAGTCAGATTTTTAGGTAATAATGGAAATTTTAATGAAGTCAGTCATCAGACATTTTATCATCACATTATACAATGAAATATTTTCATTTCCAAGCTCCCTCTATGCCTAAGTCATTTTTTCCTATTTGTAGAATATTAATTATTTTGCTTTTTCCACTTGACATTATAATATAGACATGTGGAAGATATGAATTCTTAGCTATAACAAGAATTTGAAGTTTAGGGGCTGGCCAGTTAGCTCAGTTGGCTGGAGCACAGCCTTATAACACCAAGGTCAAGGGTTCAGATCCCCATACAGGCCAGCTTCCAAAAATAAATAAATAAATAAACAAAGAAGTAAATAAATAAGGTTTAGAGAAATTTGACAAAGAAACTTTAGTGGGGTATGACAGGGGATTATGGTTGTCCTTCAGATAGTGTCAGAGACATACAACAAATTTAAAATTAGAAAAGTCTGTGTAGCTTACTTACAATTATAGAAAATGAGTTTATATGAGAAGTATGAGCCCATGAGAACTGCTTGTTTGTGGAAATGTTTGGTTGTGAATAATATTTTTCAGTTAGGATAATTTTCAGGTATATATATATATATATATATACATACATACATACATACATACATACACACACACACATACATATATATTATTAGTTTTGGGAAAAGTAGGGAAAAATATTTCTGTCACTGAGTTAGAAATCATATGGAAAGAGTTAGTGCTAATAATGATTAATATTGGCCTGTATATTTTGAAAATTTTACTACATCCAAATAATTTTATTTGAACCCAACTAAGTATGAGAGCAAGAATTATAACAATTATTTTAAATGAGGAAACGATAAGTAGAAAAGAACATACAATTCAGAGAATATGACCAAAGAACACCATTCTTTAGTCATTCTCAACTTGCTCTATACCTCAACAATTCATCCTTGTAGTTAACATTGCTACTGGACACTTATTGTATGTGTGACCAGTATGACACTTACCTTTAAGGAAAGTCCTGAATGAAAGACTGGATAATGCTGGGACACTGTAAGAGCTGTGTTATTTTAGTGCTATAGCAATCAAACTCACTATAGAGTATTTATTCATTCATAAATCTATTCATTCATTCATTCATTACTTGTCAATTTCCATACTTATTTGGCTCCTAGTATGCTACTCATTGTACTAAAATGCTGAAAAATATAAGAAGTACAAGGCATGGATCATATCTTACAGTCTTGTAAGGGAATGAAGAAATGGACAGGATATGATAACAGTGCATTGTAAGTATTTCAAGAATGATATAAAGTGCTATGGCAGTTCCAAGGAGGAGGATAATACTTTACATAGAAATGATGGTATTTGTCTCAGAGTACAAGACATTTGGAGTAGTAGAAACAGAACATAATAGATTTTACTTACAATGCGATGATTCACGCAGAGGCTGCAATGAGTGTTAGTTTGTAACTGTGAACAGTCAGAAGCTGATGAGAGACTACTGCTCCCTCCAGCTGCCCTTTCCTTGGGGCTGGGCTAATAGTTCACACACTTGCATAATCTGGTTCCATGTTGTTCACCAAATCTGGGAGGGCTGTGGAGCAGAGAATTTTGGGGTTTCTCTGGATGCACATGGAGGGCAGACTGCCTCGGCTATTGCTGGTGACCCAAAGGATCTTTCTTCCATGGTTTACTTTATTCCCTCACTCTCATTGTGTATCTTGATGAGGTTAACTACTACCTTCTCCACAGTCCCAGCCTCAGCAAATTCACCATGTAGCTCTAGCATATTTGATAATACAAGTTAAAGAAATGCAGCGTGGTACCAGGCTGCCTGCACATTTTTCTTATGTGACCTCTTGAAACTACCCATTTTCAGCCCCATTGCTAAGTCATCATGGCTGCATCTGGATGCAGTTCTTCCCAGCTTTGCCACAGCTTAACTATGGAAAGGATTTTGATGAATTTGGACCTACGGAGAGCCATGGGAAGAAAGAGAAATCATTCTTACTTATTTACTTATTTTTAAAATTTATTTTACTTCTCAATATACATTGTAGTTGATTTGCATGCCTCTTTACCCATTTCTTTCCACCCCCTCCGCTCCCCCTCACATCATATCTGTTCACTTGACTTAAAAAGTTCAAGGAATTTTTGTGATTGTTGTGTCTTCTTCCCCCCCCTTTATTTGTTTGTGTGTTTATTTATTTATTTGTTTATTTTTAGCTCCCACAAATAAGTGAGAACATGTAGTATTTCTCTTTCTGTGCCTGACTTGTTTCACTTAATATGATTTTCTCTAAGTCCATCCATGCTGTTGTGAATGGTAGTATTTTGTTCTTTTTTATAGCAGAGTAGTATTCCACTGTGTAGATATACCGCAGTTTCCTTATCCACTCATTTGATGATGGACAGAGAAATCATTCTAAGGGGAACAAACAAGAGAAGGTAATTGTGAAGTGGAAAAGTGTTCAGCATAGCCGAACTAGGGAGATGGGTCTTAGGCTCCTATTTTTCTTTTTTCTTTTTTTGCTGGTCAGGATTAGAGCAGTGAGTGAAAAACATATAAAAATATGTTGCTCTGCTTTTCCAACAACAACAACAACAACAAAAGAAGCATTTGTAAGTGACTTTCATTTAAAAAAATGTTACATTTGTAATATATGAATTATGGGCATTAAAACTGTCAATTCAATGAGAGTAATATACTTGATTAAAGTTAATTGGATCTGTTGGCACACACTAGAAGGACAACTATGATATTTAAGATAACACTGTAGACAAGGTCTATCCAATTAAACTGTTGGTGACAATAGAAATATTCATATTTATTGTCCAATACAGTAGCCACTAGTCACATGTAGCTATTGAGCACTTGAAATGGGGCTAGTGCAAATGTGGAACTAAATTTTAAAATTTTGTTACACACAAAAACATATTACAATGTGTAATGTTGAATATGGTAATTATCCTGGTTTGTGCATCACATATCATACACAGGTATTGATATGCAACACTGTACCCCGCAGATATGTACAATCAATTATGTTTCAATAAAATATTTTTTAAAAATTGAATTTAAATGGCCCCATGTGAGCTTGTGGCTACCATATTGAACAGCATAGCTCTAAATGAGGTTCTGAACATGTAGAATCTCAGCATTTAAAAGCTGGAGTGGATCTTAAAGTTTACCTAGTCTGGCACTTTGATTTTAGAAACGGGGAAACTGAAGCCCAGAAGGTGAAACACGTTGTCCAAGGGCACATGGGTAGTGATTAGCAGAATAGGAACCCAGCCTTTCGTTGTCCTGACTCAAAGCCTGGTGGACTTGTGATCCCATAATGCTGTCTCCCCAGTCATGACAGCAGGTTTATGGCCAGACCCAATTAAAGATGGCTGGTTGGTAGATCAGTAAAGTAAGGCCAAGTTTAGTTCTTCAAATCTACCAGCCAAGAGAAATTTACAGGACATGGTGCTAGGCACTGAGATCAGGGTGGAGAGGGAAGGTTAATGAGGGGAGGGGGGCTGCAAAATGGCATATAGAATCCACAGTCCATTTGGGAAAGAGATATATATATATATATATATATATATATATATATATATACACATATTATAAATACATATTATATATATATTTATATACATATTATATATATATTTCTGTTTTCCCAAGTAGATTTTCCAAATGGATTCCCAGTTTTATATACATACATATATACATACATACACACATACATGTATATATGTAGCAGTCATTGGTATAAGTTGGTCCACATGGACCAAGTGAACAAACCTCAGACAGGGCTATAGAAATTTAAGGAGACCACCATGGGTGAGTGGTCAGAGACAGTAACAGAGTATCAGTATTTTGACTTAAAGTGTCTAACACAGTTAAAAGATGACATTAATGTCATTCAAACTTAAGAGTGATTGATATGGGCCGAGCCCGTGGTGCACTCGGGAGAGTGTGGTGCTGGGAGCGCAGCAGGTTCGGATCCTATATAGGGATGGCCGCTGTGCTCACTGGCTGAGTGCTGTGCGGCTGGTCTCAGAAAAAAAAAAAAAAAAAAAAAAAAGAGTGATTGATATGAAGCAAACCTTTGATCCATAGTTGATTTTGTATTCTTGCTTTCTGTGTTAATTATACATGTTTATTTACTCTCCACAACCTGCTATACTGTCCTTAGAGTTAAAATGTGAAAGTGGTTTGTTTGAGGATTATCTTCCTGTGGAATGGTAATTATATAGAATTAATTAGTGTTAAAGTGTCATTAGGTCACAGAAAAGTAAATGGTCATAGAAGACTGCATATTTCAATCAGGAGAAAAGTATTGTGTATTATTATCCTGTAGGCATAGCTGAGAGATCAAATTCTCACTTGGCTTAGTAAAGTCTTAACCTAGTACTGCATGACAATATCTACAGAGATTTTTTTTTTCCTATTGGCAGGCAAAACAAATGAGACCCACATGCTCATAGAATATTCCAAAGAGTCAACAGAGAGAAATGGAAAGTATTAGAACATCATTATGTTTGAAGAGGGAGACAGAAGTATAAGTAAAATGGGGAAAGAAAAGTCATCTATTATCTATACTTGCAGTCCTCATTGTGGATATTTCTTAAAATGTTTTGTTTTTCTGATTTTATAAAGTATTTATTGTATTCATCTATAAAAATAAAGATAAAAAGCAACTAAAAATCACTTTTAATCTCACTCAGACATAACCATTGTTAATCTTTCTTTTCTTTGTTTGGAAACACCCAGTATTAAGTGTTTAAATATAGTGTTGAGCTTGGCATGATATATTTTCATTTATCCTTAATCGAGTTTTGAATGGAAAATTTTAAAAAATTAATTTATTTTTTATTGAAACATAATTGATTGTACATATCTGTGAGGGTACCACATTAAATATCCATCCCCGTGTGCAATATGTGACGCTCAAATCAGGTTAATTAGCATATTCAACATTACAAAATGTAATCATTTTTTGTGGCCCTTTACCAGTTTCTCATTATTCCCTCCCCCCTCCCCTTTTCTCACTTCTGGTAACCTCAATTTTGTTCTCTCCTTTTAAAGTTCAACTTATTATTGTGATATTGTATCTTTCTTTTTCTTTGTTTATTTTTTTTCGACTCCCACTTATGAGAGAGGATGAATGGAGGATTTTTTGAGGGAAGAGCTTTTGCTAGGGACTCCCATGCAAGATGGGAAAACTATGCAGCGTTTTTTGCCTGCGAAGATCTTTAAGGATGGCAATAAATTATGTCTTGTAATCAGTTGTTAATGAATTCCAAAAGTTTTCATTCTTGGCGTGCTTTGGTAAGGGTGTAAAATAATCTAGCTTGGTACCGTATTCGGTAACTGGCTGCTGATTTGAACTGTCTATCAATCCGATTTAAGTTCTTCTTGTGCCCACTCTGGAGTCATCAGAAAATATTGGGTGTCATCAGTTGGCAGGGGCCAGGAATCCCCTATCGTCTCCTTTGCTAATAGAGATCCAGTTTGGTCTGCAGAGCTTCTGGAGTAGACTTCAAGGGTCATCTTCTCTTTTCAGTGAAACAAATTTATGTAATCATGTGGTTTGTTATATGGACTTTCCCCATGCCAAGTAAATGGCTGGAAATAATTTCATGTGCTGTTTTGTTCAGTCCCCAGGAGGGATCCCTGGTTTGGCACTTTGGTGATTTTTTCATGTTTGTTTCTGCTGCAAATGGTCTATTTGAAATATTGCTAAAAATGTTTAATCCAACATAGGTAACCTAAAATGAGACTCAGTACTTGCTAATCTTGAACTTTATAAATCAGTTTCTCATCCTCAGAGGAATTTTTTTTTTTAAAGATGTTGTTTCCTACACAATTATTGCCTCCTTTGATCTTGTACTACATTTGGTCTTTTAGATAAGGGAGGCCAATAATTCCTCAGCTATAACTTCAGCAACACAGATAACTATCATGCATTGTGTGACATGCAATTCATTATTCAGTTGTGAATAACCACCGTGGTCCTATATTAAATGTTTTACAGCTCATCTCTTCATGGCTCACTGAGTTAATATAACACTTATGACTACTTTTGTGACCAGGAGAGATAAAACAAAACCTCTTTATATTGTTTAATGGCAAGTAGTATTTAAATTAAAATATTTAAGACATCTTAAGTAGAAAAAAATAACTATAGGGAAATAAATCTCCGTATGTAGCTTAGTTACTTCATTTCATTCTCTCTAATAAAGGGGCCTCCCTTTGATGCACTAGTAATTCTCATTATTGCCTTTTGGATAAACTAGGTGAATATGTAGATGTAAGATTCAGTCTTAAGAAATCTCATCATCAGCATTTACTGAGGTTCTATCATTCCTTTTTTGTTCATTTTATAATGCACCGTTGAGTTATTTGTCTGGTATAAAGACTTCTTTGGAATGCAATAGAAAACAAAAGATTGGTTCAAGATCTGATCACAAACTTAAAAAAGACAATCTTCCTACAGTTTTCAGCTCACCAAATAAAGAATTAGCAGTCTGGAGATGGTTGGAAGAGCAGTTTCTTAATTTCGAGTCTTTGGCAAGCTGAAATTCCACCTGCTAAAACTTAACAGTGTAGAGATTGTTATCCAGTGGGTATTTTTGTGACTTTCTGTTTGGTGCTCAATAAAGCAGACTGTATTACTGTGCTGGAAAATTTTAACTTGCTACTCATTTGAGTATTAATCTATCAAAATATTTCCTGGACTTATTTTACAGACTAACAAAAGAGCTATTATACATTTACCATCAGAAAGTTCTGAGTTCATATTGATATTTTTAATTTCTTAATTGAATGGTTTTACTTCCTAGCTTAATATAGACATTATTTTCAGATTATTAGTGAACTAAGAAAAGGTTAATTTGTAAGTTGAATTGGATTTTTGTTACAAACTGAAAAGCCTTTTTGTAGCCCAAGAATATTTTTTTCCCCTGGACTCTTGTTTCTCTTTACCATTACCACACTGCTTTCAAAGGAGACTACCCCGTTCCTTCATTTCCACTTCTCATCAGCAAAACAACTACTCTGTCAGATAATATATAGTCACTCTTTAGGGCCAATTAATTCCCAAACATGTTAGGAGGGATGTAGGTGTTCAATATGGTAGCAAAGGAGAAAAATTGATGGGAGTGTAAAATTTTCTGGTGTTGACATAAGGATGAAAGTCTGGTCCACTTACAACATAAATTTGAATTCCATCTCAAACAGAATTTTATGTTATTTTTTGTGAAAAATCAATTGAGATGATAATATACAGTAAGTTCTTTTCTAACGTCCATATTTAAGCATAAAAATCCAGATCAAAAGCTTTAAAAAAATTTTTTTTTCCCAATCATGTCAGGGGGTTGTATGTTGTTGTTGCTTGCTTCTCTTTGTATAAAATTTTTATCAGAAGAGGTCCAAAGTTTGTTTAAACTTGGAAACTAATTTTTTTTAAAAAACAACAAAAACACCAGCCTGTATGGACTAATTCCCACCTTAAAAACACAAGACAAGAGTTGCTTTGGATTCTGCTATCCTTTCTTGCTCTTGCTCAGTCTAATTTGTCAGAGTGTGTGTGCGTGTGTGTGTGTGTGTGTGTGTGTGTGTGTGCGCGCGCGCGCACGCGCGTGCAGGGTCTGCATATATACATGAACCATTAAAAACAATAGACTTTAATGGAAGAAATGACCACAGTGAATATGACATCGTCTACACAAGCAAAATAGATAGTTATTTAATAATTATTAGGTGAATTTGGACTGTATTGAATGACATGATGGTTGATCTTGGTACGAAATTCCAATTCCTTCAACAGTATTTTTTTTTTTTATATAGGTCAATGAAATGAAGCAGTGGGAGTGGAGAAGAAACAAAGGAACCTCTAACTGGTTGTGATCAGTTAATTGTAAACACCACCACACTCGGACTAGTTTTACTTTTAAAAAATATGATGATAAATCTTTACTCCGTCTTTGTAGCTCCAACTTAAAGTATGTAGGCACTAGATACTACTAATGTTAGCAACCTAAACCTCCCTAGGCGAGGTTTTGTTAGAATAAAATCTATACTTAATCATGACCTTTTTATGAGCCTCTTCTTTGCAATTGTCCTTGTGGACTGCTTGATTTGCTGAACTGTAGCATGCTGAAATGAAAAGAGGAAGTTTAGAATAAAAAAAACCTCAGTTCAGAGTCTTACGGATGTGGGACTTTTGAAAAGTCACGTTTCTTCCCTGGGACACAATCGTTTGTTCTGTAGAACGGGTTAAAAATATCACCTACCTTACAGGACTGTTGTGAGGGAGAAAATTAAATATGTGAAAGTGCCTAATAATGCCTGGCACATAGTAGGTAATACATTTTACATTTACAGAATATGAAGGCTAGTTACTGCTGATTACACACTCAGCTATTTTTTGTAGTGTGGCATCAATCTTACTGTAATTTTTTGCATTATCTCATTGATAGTGTGGCCCAACAACAGGTATCTATATTATTGTTTATTTGTGTCATTTGATCAAACTAAAATGAGTAGAAGGATAATAGTGCACCTATTTTAAAACCTAGCATAGAGAACTTAGTGTCCTGAGTGTTTTCTTTTTGAAGATCTTAATGTGAGTCTAATTTCTCACCTTGTAGTGGCTGTTTTCTCAAATATTTTTATGTGTACTGTCTGGGGCCTCATGCAGACACCTCGTACCACCCACACACCCACAATCCCCGACACAACCAGAAGTTCATTTCCTTTCTAAAATTACAGTAAATCTCAAAGGCCTGGGAGACGGAAAGGGCTGGAGTGGAGAGGTGGCTGCTTTCCTTTGCTCCCTAGGCTGCCATTTTCTGCCATTCCTTTCAGAAAGCTTTTAGAGGCTCACAGTATGGTCTCCATGACCTCCTCTGACACCCTCTGTGTCCTCTTTGTGGTAGGAAAGGCTCCACCTGCTATTTGAAAATCACTCCCGTGGTACATCCAAAGCTCTGAAGGACAGATGCTATTCTCATTTGAAGGTTGTTCAGCATCTTGAATGGCACATCCCTGCCAATCTGGGTCTTAAGGGAGGCTGAGACCTCAAGTGCTACAGCCGCTTGAGCTATGTCACCCTATCTCTGTCCATGATGGGCAGTGCTTTCAGGGATGAAGCTTTGTGGCCTTGAGATCTCTTTTCTTTTTCCCTCTCTGAAAGTCACTCCATTTACAATCGTTAAGAGGTTGGTACCTGGAATCAAATTGCCAAATTGTGTGACCTTTAGTCATATCTTCATTATTTAAAATAGATATAGTAATACCTACCTCACGTAGCTCTGTGAGCTTTAAGTGAAATGAGATGCTGTGTCTATTGCACTTGGCATATAAGAAGTGCTCAAATACATCCATTTTACTACTAATAATAACAAAAATAACTGGTGAAAACAAAAAACAAGAAGGATTAGAAGAGCTTCAGAATCATGTACCGTCTCCTCGTTGAGCAAGGACAAATGCTGCTGATGGAGATGCAGGATGAGCTCCCCATCCTGGATCTGCTGGTCTCTGCTTTTGGCACATTGGTGGAAGACTTGGGCTATCTGGTCCTGCACCTGTTCTGTGGTTTAAGCCACTGCTAGTTCTGACAATTGCAGGGAGCCCTGCAGGGGGAAGGTGGCTGAGAGTGGCAGGATTTTCTTCATTGGTTTCTCAGTGAGTCATAACTCTTTCAGATTCACTGCTCACATATGGCCTCCAAGCAGATCTGGCAGTTTCCATCCATGATGCAGGCCGGGAAAGGTAGGGTCTGGAAAACTCATAAAAGCAGACTGAGTGGTAAAGGAAAATCAATCTTCTCCTGCTTTGGACCAAGTTGACGAGAATCATTCTCCCTGATTCTCCATAAATTGGAACAAGGCTTAGGACACTAATCCTACTGTAATACCATTTGAAGACGAACACTGACATTTGTGACATTTAAATAACAGTTCAGGTCTGCTGTTAAACCAAGGCTCCAACTGTTTAACCTTTGCCCCTGTGTACTATTATTACCCTTGGGCCAGCGCATGCAAATGTATTTATTCATGCATTTCAGCTTTCTGATGCCACATGCTTATTTAGTTTTGCAGGATCCATTGCTTAATTGTGAACTGCACTTCACGAAACACAAAACTTGTTTTAAAACTTTTAAATGTGGTACATTCCAAGGCTCTCTCGTAGATTTTTTTATACAGCTAAAGCTAAATAAAAAGTCGAGGCGATTATCCAAACATCTTCCTGTGGGTGGAGGAGAGTATATTTCTTAAACTAAAATCATCTGAAGAAATTCAAAGCCACTTGTTCATTCAATAAAAGATTTTAAGGGCTTTTTATGTATCTACTGTGCTAGACCCCAAATAAAGAAGATGTGCACCCTGCCCTTGAAGAACTGTAGCTATTTGATCCTATGGCCTACCCACATAATTGTACACCTGAATTTACATATATCTTGCTTTCATCTTTGCCTAATTGCATGCACAAAATCTTTACTGGTTCTAAGAAAGCAGATTCTCATTTTAGTTAAAGTTATATTAACTAATGAATTCGAGAGTGGGGTGCATATGTATCTTTTCCACTCAGATATAATTTTTTTTTTTTAAAGTTAGTGTTGGTTTTAAAGTCAGGAGTAACCTTCTCTTTATCTCTTGGTTACTTTCCTAAACAGAGGAAGATACTTTCTGTTAGATTCTTTATGATCACATACCATTTCCTGAGCATCAACAAATCTGCTTCCCATCTGGCAGAGAATTAATTAAACTCAGTTAAGCCCAGCCTGGATTAGCATTTGATAGACCTGAGTTTGATGACAGGTTCTGCCAGTTTCTAGATGTGTGAAGTTCAGCAAGATAGTAACTTCCACAAGCTTTGGCTTTCTCATTCATAAGATGGGTTAGTAGTATTTACCTTGATGAGTCAAATAAAATAACTCTGTGAAGATAGCCAATACAGAGCCTGGTACACCAGAATCCCTGATCTGGTTCTCATGTTTTAGAGACTCCCCCACTCCCAGCTCTGTCCCTTATCACAGCATGAGCTTTTCCCTTCTAGGTCAGTGGTTCTAAAGTGGGAGTGATTTTTCTCCCCAGGAGACATTTGGCAATGTTAGGAGACTATTCTGGTTGTTACAATTCGGGGTGGGGGTGGGGGGGTGCTATAGCATCTAGCCAGGGATGCTGCCAAACATTTTACAATGCACAGGAAAACCTCCTCCTTTCCACCCAATAAGAAAGACTTACCAGCACAAAATGTCAATAGTCTGAAGATTGAGAAAGCCTGCCCTAGACCATGCTTTGGGTCCCCAGCACTCTGAAATCCTCTTTCTGATCAGCTCATTTCCAGGGTCTGTGTTTCTTACAGCTGGGGCCAAGGGGTGGCTGTTTGAGAGAAATGAGCAAAGCTTGGAAGTGTGGGACGGGGTGTCCACATGCTTGTGTGAGGCCCCTCTCAAAGACCGGGGAGGGGGAGCAGTTCTTGGGCCAGCTCTCTCATGCTACCATGTTCCAATGCAGAACTTGGAGGAGTCTAGGAGTCTGAGAATTCTAAATCAGAACCTGGCCTTCCAACTTGTTATGAAGGTATATTTGTCAAGGTCAGAGGATGCAACATGTTATTAACAGTTTGTAAGCTTGATTTATAACTTTAAATATTTAGACGTATGGTTTGTGGGCCTTTGGTTGCATCCTTGTTCTGATTTCCAAAACTCTGCATCCTTCCCCCTCCATAGTGGGGGTTACTTGTTCTCCATCTTTCAGCCTTAAGTTCTAAGAGCTCTCCTTTACTTAAGGCAGATGATACATGAATAGCACTATTGCTACATGAGGCTCAGCGCTGGTTTGTTTTGGTTGCTAGTTTGCTCCAGAGTTTGCGATCTTTTCCATAGTTGAAACATTTTTGGTGATGATCCTCACAATGACCTCTTTTCACAAGAACTCCACCTTTAGATCTACCTGGCAGACATGTTAGTCTCATCTGATCCAAGCAGGGAGCTTAGAATCTCTTTCAGGGAATGTGGAACTGAAGTGCAAAATCAGTCTCTATGAATGGCTGTTAACTCAGCACTGTAAACATGAGAGTTGCAGTTGGATAGCCATCTTTCACCAGAGAGAAAGGTGGTGTGGAGAGAAAGGGGGCATGGGGAGACTGAGGCAGAGACAGAGACCGAGAACTGCCTGGGTTCTTTATTTTATTTTGTGACAAAAACCTTTTGTTTATTTCCTTAACAAAGTTTTATTGAGTGCCTACTATGTGCCAGGTACATAGAAGTGAACTATGCATGAAAATTCTTGCCTGAATGCAGCTTATATTCTCGTGGGGGAAGGCAGATATTAAGTGGAGTGAAATGTTTAGTATTTTAGTTGGTGACGACTAGTACTGCCAATCTTCTCTCCCCTCTCCCCTGCCAAAACAAACAAAAAAAAACCCCAACAAAAAACAGGAAAGGAGAGAAGGGGACTGTGTGAGCATGTAATTGTGTGTGTCCATGTGACAGAGACAGAGAGGGAAGTCCTTGCTGGGAAAGTGAGTTTTGAGCAAAGACCTAAAAGTCATCTTTGATTTCTTTTTCTTCCTCGTACCTCACATCAAATACATCTCCAATTCTTGTTGATTTCATCTTCAAAACATACCGTAAACCCTCCATCAAGTATAGGGGGTTGATTTGGCAGAGGGAGTGTGTGAAAGTTTTCTTCTGGTTGTTTTAATAATCTCAGTGAATCAGGAAACAGAGTGCTCAGCTGAGAGTGAGGGTGGGGTGGGGGGAAGTGATGGAAGTTTGTGAAGAGAGGAGAAGGTGCGAAATTGTTGTTTAGGAGAATGGGAGAATGGCTGCAGCAGGGGAATATTATATGATTGCCAGGGGTCATTAAGGGCCCCCGAGGTTTGTGGTCAGAATTTAAAGCGAAATCAGTTTTTTTCCTTCAGCCACATTTCAGCTGCAGAGGTGTATGTTTGGAGTGGATTTAACCAGGGAGGGATTTTGCCAAGATAGCAGAACAAAGCAGGAGAGAGGCACGGGAATAGATAGTTTATGCAAGGTAGTGGTTATAATATACTGTGGAATTTAAGCCAGGTGAAGAGGGAAGGGAGAACATGAAGTGGCTAAGAGATGGTAAAAAGACGGTAGACTCAATGGATTGAAGATCCTGTGGGATCAAATGCTGCTGTAGTTTAGGTACATGAGAGAATGATCTATAAAGATAGTAGGTCATTGGGCTGGCTGGCTAGCACAGTTGGTTAGCACATGGTGCTGATAACACCAAGGTACAGGGTTTGATCCCTATACAGCCAGCCACCCCCCAAAACAAAAATAAAAGGTAATAGGTCACTGTCAGACAGTGGGATACAGCAATTGAGATTGTGGAGGGATGATCATGGGCTGAGTGGATGAAAGACAAGATCATTGAAGGTGAGAAATTTAAAGGACTAAGACAGGAATTCAGAAAGTAGGGTGTTGGAAAGATCATCTGTGTGAAATCATTGAGACTTTTAAGAGGAGTAGTGTTGTAGAGTCACAGTAAGCCAGGTAATGGGTAATAGAGTTTTCATAAGATATTCAAAGCCAAGGTTTTTTTTTTTTTTTTTTTAAGGAAGACCGAGGCTTATTTGGAAGCATTCCTGAGGAGCAAGGAACCCCACCCCCAGGTTCAGTGGAGTGAGGGGTGTGGGAAAGATAACTTTCACCACTTTACGGCTGAGAGGGGAATATGGCCTCAGAGGAGAGCCAGGTTTCACTTAGAGCAAGAAGTTGAAAGGAATGATCAGAGAAGATGTTGAAAATGTAGGGCACAGTAGAGGGGTTTCAAATTCTGGAGAGAGGCAGGTGACACATGGAGACAGAGCTGGAGATGTGCAGAACTGTGGGAATTAGGATGCCGGAGATGAGAGATATGGGATTCTGGGCTTCTTCTGGCAAGCAGCATAAACAGAAATGAAGAACATCAGGAGATTAGGCCTGGTTGAGAGCAGGTAGGTGCTGGAGGTGAGGGTGTGAGTGCTGGGAGGGAAAGGAAGGCGAGAGGCGCTCTTACTCTAAGTACCTGGACCTCCTCAAATATCTGTCTGTCGTGGGGAGGGGTGTCTTACTCCAGGGCAGGGGATTCTCTTTTGATGAATCATGTGGGCTCTCTCTTTAATTTGATTAAAATAATCTAATTGATTAATATTTGATTAATATTAATTTTTGCAGCATATTTTTTACCCTCATTTTAATTTTCAACCTTTCTGGCTTACTTTGCTTTAAGTGTATCTTGGTAAGCTGTACCTAGTTGGATTTTTAAAAAAATTAGTCTAGCTGGCCAGTTAGCTCAGTTGGTTAGAGCATGATGCTGATAACACCAAGGTCCAGGGTTTGACTGCCTGGGTTCTTGATGGCTTTTCAGGCCCTGGAAAGATCTCTGGGTTCCATTAGACACCTCAGTTTCTTCCGAAAAATTCTCCTTTTGCTTAAGCAGGATTGAGTTGGTTTCTGTTACATGTAGCCATAAGGACTTTGACTAAGACCCCATCTTTCAAGTCCCTCTTCTGGTGACTTGCCTGGCATTTTGGTGCCTTACTTGCATTGGGGTCTGGCTTTGCTCTCACCAGTGCACTGACAGGCAGTGCAGAGGATGGAGCCCACTGCTCGTTGTCACAATTTGCCTGCCAGCAGGACCCATTCTTTATCACCTGAAGTAGAGGATGGACTCTCAGGAGCTGTCCAACATCAGTGGGTAGATTTGGTTCTGGACTTCATCCCCTTCTAGTTGCAAGAAACAGGCTGATTCAGGCCATGCCCTTCAATGCAGTATGTTCTATTCTCTAGAAATTTGCAGTTTAAAGCTGTGTCTACATGCTTCCAAACACCCAATTAAAACTCCCCAAATGAATGGATTATTGTATTGGGGGAATTTATGAATAATAGATAAGGAAACAATTTCACCTGGACATGTGTGGTTTATTAGGTGTAATCTTGTACACATATCATTGCAGACAAACTGGAAGGAGAATATACAGGTGAATCTTAATGTGCTGGTACAAGAGCCAACTTCAGAGGACATGAGTGGAGTTGTATTATTATTTCTGATTTAGCAGGTAAGAAAACTGACACACTTATTAATGATGTAGCCGGAGTTTGAATTTAATTCTCTCTGATCCCAAAGGTATAAAGGTAGTTGTGAGAAACTCCAGTTGGGAAATATAGAAACCGGTGGTTTCTTGTAGAAGAGAAATTTTGGGAATAAGTTTTTAAAGAAATTTGCTTGTGTCATGCAAAAAACTAGGTTTTCTAGGAAATTACTTGGAAATTCTGTTATGTACCTAACAATTGTGGCTTACAGTTTCATCTATAACACTTCTTTCTTTTTTCTCTCTGTTTGCTTATCTGAGGATTTAAGCCAGCTTTCAGGAGAGCCTGTGGATTCATTACTATAGCCATTTTTTTGGTTAAGAACAAATACATTAAAATGACTTTTAGATCTAGTGTAGTTAAGACAATTCATTGACTGGGTTGCTCACTCCTCCTCCCATCCTTGCTGACATTTTTTTGGTTTCCTCCCTCTGGTTGGTCCATCTATTTTTTCTCATCTTTATCCAGATTACTCACTCATTGTCTACCAGTTTTTTTTGATGGGTTCGTCTGAAGTTTTCTTACATATAGACTCAGGATGGTTGTCTGGTTACTCTAATCATATATGCTAAGATTATTGTTAAGATGACTTAAAAAAAAGCAAACAAATTCCAAAAATCAACTCCTCGACCTCCTGAATATTCTATTTTTATGTGTTTCCAGGCATAACCTGGCTACAATCTTAAGTTCAAGCACTGAATCTAATTACAGATCTATGTACAGAATAAAGATATTTAGAGTAAGTTTGTCATGGTACAGAGAGTTCTATGCCAGCAGTTTTATGATTTAATTTTGTGTCTTCTTAAAATTCCTAGTCTAATGGGCATATCCAAGGTCATGTCAAATAGGGAAGTCTTACCATGGTTGCTGAGTAATTAGATTTTTAAAAAAATTACTTTACCATGTGTTTTAATCAATAACTAGCAACATTTAAACTCTTACAAATTCTGCTAGTTATAGGAGAAAAGTAAAGGACTAATTAAAGACCTGTGTCCACAGTCCAAACAAATGATGAATCTTTTCATCACTCAGCAGCGTAAGGATGCTCCAAATATATTGTTTTCTTTCCTTCTCGGAGTTATTTATTGGCCAGGCGGGAGGGTGGACAGAACTTCTTTTGAAGTTAAACATCTTGCTTGGATGAGCAGATATGTTGCATCAAATCAAAGTAATAAAAAGACAAAATGCTTTATTAAATCTTCTTTATCACTATATTGTGCTCCAATAGGATGATCTAATTAAAGACACAGTTGAGCCTCTTTTCATCTGGAGAGGAGTTCACAGGCTTTCATTATTAAAAGGTTTGCACAGAAACAAATACATTGCTGTATTGCTTCCAAGTTTCTCAGTGGTGCCTCCTTCCTGTTTTGCTCTAATTGTTATGGATGTCTTGGCTGCCACTTCATGGTTTGATACTAATTAGTCCTTTTCATCTTCAAAGTACCTGGAAGGCACTAACATGATTAATATTCATAAAACCACTCTGAGATAGGCACTGGAAGTGCTATATTCTTTTTGAAGATATGGAAACAAAAGAAAAGAATTTAAGGTTGCGTTTATTTGAGTCTGATGACAAACACTTTGCTTTTTGGTTCTGAGCTCCCAAATGTCTAAGTTTGCACTTTACCTCTGTACTCTTCCCTCCACACCCCACTCAGATGCTGCCAATTCATTCACAGTATGGGAGATTTCTTCATGTAACCAAACTAATCACCATCATCACCATCAGAAAAATGTACAAAAATTATAGAGAACTAGTGATTGCCCCTCAGTTGGATTCTTTCTAGAATGCTTTTAACAAGCATTTGCTAGGTACTGAAACATGTTTTAATTAAATTTCTGAATAATATCATTCTTGCATAGAACTTCATTCAGGTTGAACTATATTTGGGGTCAAAACTAGCAGCTGCATAAAGGTCTTAATTGGCCAGTCAAATGGTTTTACAATTTTTTAAAAAAATTTACAATTCGGGCCGAGCCCGTGGCGCACTCAGGAGAGTGCAGTGCTGGGAGCTCAGCAGCACTCCCACCGCGGGTTCGGATCCTATATAGGGATGACTGGTGCGCTCACAGCGCTCACTGGCTGAGCGCGGTGTGGCCAGTCTCAAAAAGAAAAAAAAAAAAAAAAAAAAAAAAAATTACAATTCTTGTGATAACGTTCATGCTTTTTAGTTCATCATAGACCCCGCTGACCTCTATTGCTTTCCACTGAGTTGATTCTGTGTAATTTGTTACCTGCTTCACAGCTAAAGGCATTTGAGTTTGCTGAACTAAATAGAAAAGGAAAGGATTATCTTATTTCCCCCAAACCAAGGAAAATCTGGTAAGTTGGCAAAATTGTTGAATTTGACATCATCTCACCCCTGCCCAAAATGATCTCTCCCCTTTGCCTGTCAAATTTTTATTCTTTTATTGTATTTAGCATTCTCAGAGGAAAGTAATCTAATAAAGAAATCCATACTGAATTGTAAATGTCTGCACCAGCTTGATGTTTTATGCCTCTAGGTCTACTGGAAGTTTAAGAGAAGATATAACCATGGCTCCATCTTAGACATGTGCCAAGTCAATGGAGTTTTTTGGGGGGAATCTCTCAAATCATATGCAACAGTTGTGATAAATGGCTTTTACACAGTGTGTATGTAAAGGCAAGCCTGACCCAAAAGCCTGTTTCTCCTAAATTCAGATTTCTATGTCAGAATTTAGGAAATTGGAAGAAACCAACAAGTAAATGTTAAAAAGATAAGTCTAAAACATTATATATTTACTTAGGCTTCTGTATGCATTAAAACACATAAGAAGACACAACATGGGAAGAGTATATTTTGGGGTAGAGCACAAAGAAAGTTAAGCAGACCTCTTACTTTTTTTTATGTTTCATTCTTTCTTTTCTTTTAAAAATATTTTAACATTTACTTGCACATATTTGTGGGGTACAGTGTATTGTTTCAACACATGCATATACTGTACAATGATTCACGTAGGGTAGATAGCATAGTTTTGTACCCGTTAAACCACCACTTCTACGACCACCCCTCCCACCCCCAGCTCTTACATTTTTATTTCCATTCTGGATCGAATGCTGACCAGCCTAGCCCTGGGAATTTCGGAAGCAGGTAGAGTGGAGATTTCCAGCCATGATGAATGAGTTCAGACAGAGGAGCTGGTTGAGGAACAGCAACTATTAGTGAGAAATGTGAAACATTCCAGTTGTGACTTATTTCAGAATAGAACTGCAGGCCTGAGAGAGGAAAGCACGGAGCTGCATCCTCTCTGTGCCTTTTCCTGCATGCTCTCTGCAGCTCCAGTTTCCACTGCCTTTAACTCAACCTCAGTGGATGGAACTAAGTCAACCTAAGTCCTCAAAGGTCTGGGCAGCGCAAAAGCAAGTCACTTCCTGGGACATGTGCATCTTTCAGTTAATTCCTTTGGCCTTCCATTTTTAATTTTTACGGGTTTTCAGCTTGAGTTTAACAGTAATTTGTGATCAAGGTTAAATTAAAGTTTATTTTATTTTTAGTGACATTTTCACAACTAATTTGAACTTAGGTCTTGTGTTGGAGAAATATTTACAAAGAAATAACATCAAATTGCATGGTATAAATGCCATGCCATTCAACTATGTAAATAGCAGTCGAGATGTTTAATTGAAAATAAAACACTAGTAAAATGTAAACATCATTTTTGTTCCAGTTGCTCTGAGTGTAGGCTTCAATGGCACAAATGAACGCAGTAAGTGATGGTGGAAGTTAGAGTTTGTAACAGGGTCCAATAACTCTTGTGTGTCTGGAAACCCTTTTAGTAATTGCTATGCTCTTCAATGCCATTTAGTCCACTTCTCAAAACACACTCATTTGTTGTCATAAAGATAGGCTGTTTGAGAGCCCCTACACTGGCACTTTAATATACAATTCAATGCACCATCAGGAATCTGCTCCCTTTACTCCTTGAGCTATTCCCTGGCTGTAAATTAGATAGCTCTCTGGATTGCTTCATTCTCTCAGGCCATGAAGAGTACACCTGGCACTGTGAAGCAGCAAGTTATGCTCATCTATTTATGTAGCTGTAACTCTGTGTTGTGTGGGGCAGCCTCTGCACCCCCCAGCAAAACCCTCACAGGTCATATCTTGTCAAGCATCACATTAGAAGAAACTCACTTACTTGGTTATGGGATAAAGAATGTATTATTACTTTGGGGACAGTTTTCTAGATATATCTACTTTTTGAGGCAGGGGTCCTCTATTCCAGATTTATGGGCTATAGTATGTGGGGATAAAATTGTAACACCCTTTGATCTAAATTTTGGTGTAGGTGGAGGATTGTTTCAATGATCCCAACTGATTACATAATTTATCTTTAAATTACATTAATAGGAGAGCTTTCATTGCCTTTCTTAAAAAACTATAGCCAGAAAGGAGTTATAACTTAGTATGAAGAACACAGATCTAGAATCAGACCTCTTGGATTAGCTATGAAACCTTTGGCAAGTTACTTAACTGTCCTATCTCAGCTCTCTCGTCAACAAAATGATTGTAAGAATAATACCTAGTTCATTCGGCTGTTGTAAGGATTAAATAAGGTAACATATGTAAAGTGATGAGAACACTGCCTGGCAGTGTTAGTGCTATATAAATGCAAAGATTGTTCATTTTATTAGTAAATGTTTATTGAGTCTTATTATTTAGCATCTACTAATACACATCATCTTTTTATATTATTATTATTATCTTTTATGGGAAACAACTTTTTTAAGGAGGTAAATCTGATTACAAGTTCACATTGCTTCTTTCACCACAGCGAAGCTCACTTTTTGAAGAGTTAGAATCTGATGAAAATGTGCTCAGATCTGGCAAAATTCTTATGAAGAATTTTTTTTTTTAATTGAAAGGGCAGCCTCTGGACATCAGTAAGCAAGGATGCAATAAACTATGATTCTATTCTTTTAAAAAGTTGATCTTTATTTTATTCACATGGTAAAAATATCATGAAGAGAAAGTTTCAGATCAAATTGCATTTTTTCTGTCATTTAGTGAAATGTTTATGTGCAAATAATGCTTTTACATTTCCTATTTAATACAAAGAAAACTGAAATATAAGCTGACAGGAATCACATAAAGTATAAAATGAAAAGGATCTGACTTAACGCTTATCAAACATTGGAATCCAATTTGGAAATATTCTTTTTATGTGAGAAGTGGCTGAATCTTGGTTTCTGACATACAAGTCAAAGAACTCAAAGTAGATTAATTTGGTCTTTCTTATAGCCACATCTCTCTTTTGATTGGAGCTCCTGACCATGTTCCCAGCCTGGTCCTCCAGCCTCCAACCAATTCTGCAAGCCTCTGTATACTTCCATTCAATACCCTCTCCACCTTTTATTCACCCATATGACAATCAGAGTAGGTTTCTATTTATTGCAAACAGGAAATTTCGTTGATGCAACAAATTTCAAAGCCTGTGTATAAATCTAATCAAAATTTTACACCGAATTATCAATGCAACCAATGGTAACCAGTCTCAGGGTGACCTAACTTTTTAATAGTGTTTTATTTGAAGCTGTTAGCTCTTGTGAAACAGTATCAATTATATGCTTCTGTAGGATTTCACAAATAATACTTGCCCAAATGTATTTTGGTTTGGCAGTCATCTCTAATCAGGCAGTGATAGCATACACTATAACATGCTTCTGTATGTCAGCATTTTTATTGACTGGTATATATCTTTTTCTCCATTTTATATTTATTTTTGTAGGGTACATTGTGTTGTTTCAATACATGCGTATACTGCACAATGATTCACTTAGAGTAAATAGCACAGTTTTGTATCTGTTATTTCAGCATTTTTGCTATTTTGGAATTAGAACTTTGACATTATTGGAATGAGTGATTCTGATGTCTTGGGGAGGTGGGGAAAGGTAAGTCAACAGACATGTAATTGGTTTTTACATTGTGCTTTTCAAAAGTGAAATGTCTGCAATGGTGTTATTAGCTGAGATACTGTAGATAGTTTTACATGTCAGGAACAATTAACACGTGTCCTGTGGGTCTGATTACTAGCGTTAAGGAAGTTCTGCTCTGTATAAACCCCAAAGCAAAGCCTCCAGGAAAGTTAAAGGTCCCTGTTCTACCATTAAAGTGGGAAAGTAATGTGCCCTTTTTTGATTGACTATAAACTTTGACTCATGGGACTTTGTTTTCAAATGTGAAAACAAACATGAGTAGGAGATAAGTTGTTTTCCTTAGAAATTCTTCAACCTTTAGTCAAAACCATTTATCAGAAAATTTCTTAAAATAAAACTAAATCAATATTGCCTTATGGTTAGTACAGGAAAAAAACAAGTTAAAAAGCCAAAGTGGATATTTTCCTTAAAATACAGCACAAAAGAGATTTTGCATGTTTAGGCCATTGCCCAGAAGACTGATAAATTTGATATTTGATATGTAAAACTGTTGTAGGCATTGCATGAGAAGTTGTAATTATAAAAGATTTTAGAAGTAATTAAATGTTTGAAATTGAATTTATGAGACATCCTGATTATTACATATCACAGATCCTTGAAATACAAGAGTAATTAGGTGAGATTCACATGAACATAGTACATTAAATGTGTTACTGGTAATGTACAGTAGTATTCAAATTCTCCTTTATACTTGTATGTGGGTAGAAAGAGTCGAGTCATAAACCTGGCTTTCTCTCCCATCTTCTTTACTAACCAAGTAATTAACCAACCTGAGGCCAATTTCCTCAAATGTAAAGTGAAAAAACATGGACTACAAGAGTTAAAGCTTCCTATCAACTCTGAAATTCCATGGCTACACTTAATGTTTTAATAAGTTTAATCATTTGTGTAGTTCGATTATGTTTTTCTTCTCTCAGGATGAAGGAGAAAAGGAACAGTAAGAAATGCCATGTCAAAGAAGACAGTGTCATCTAAAGTGCCTGGCCTACGTGTGGATTTGGGAATGTAGAAACCTCCTACTTTATATCCTTTCAGTTCAAAAAAGACTGGTGGGGGCATTGTTCCTCCAGCAATCATCACCAAAGACAAAGAGTAGGTCTCTTCATACCGCAGGGAAATCCTTGTGTCAAAATGGAAAGTGTTGGACTACAGAGGTGGTTTCTGTTTCTGTCACAAACAGCCCTGTGGCTTTGTACGAATTATGTAGCCTCTGTGGGCCTGTTATCTTCAAAAGAGGAGGTAGGCCAGACCTTCAAAATTCTTTCCAGCTTTTGTATTCTTTGATTCAAAGAAGCCATGCCTTGGGTATAATGATCTGATTTGTCTAGTAATTTGAGGTTAAGTTTGCTTTATTTTGCCTAAAATATTATCATTTCAAGCTGCAACGTAGAGATAGCTCCAAAACTGAGACTAAGTTTGCCATTTTAAACTACCACAAGTGAGTTCTGGACTTTTCCTCCAAGAAAGGAAATAAAAGGGCTAGGCATGTGGTCGGGCAAACTGTAAAGTTGTAGGAAGATAGAGAGATTAGACATTTTTCTACCAAAGGCAAGAAAGTTGTGAGAGGAAAGTGGGGAAGGGAAAAAAAAAAAAAAAAAAAAAAACAAGCACAAGGGAAGAAGCGGGGGAGGAAGAAGGAAATGTTTAAGTGCAGGTCTTTGAAGTGAGGCCAGAACTACAGCAAAGGATTGTGGGATAAGAGGTCAAGAGAAAAAGTAGATGGAGACCCTTTGTTCAGAGGTTAATAGTTATGTGTCAGAAGTGCTTTATCAGAGTAAAATGCCCTGTGCATTTTTAGAAACTTCTTAGAGGAGTAAACCAATTCCGTGGAAGTTTCCCAAGGCCCTAATGAAAGAAGAGTTCTATGGCTTATAATCTAAAAAAAAGATATTATGTAATTAGAGGATCTGTTTTAATTAGCAAACTGAAGAAGTGGTCTGATATTTCATATTTAAAATTATTCAAAATAAACTGGTTTTCTTTTTATTTGGGGGCACAGGGGGGTGAGGGAAGCGGCTGATAGTGATCTGGAGAGCCTTTTAGTGGCTCAGCAGCATCTGCCCTGTTTTGACAAGTTGGGTGCCATGTAGCCCTGTAAATTATGAATGAGAAAAATGATCTTTGCTCTTCTTAGGCATTCTGATTCCTAAGCGATTCCAGCCAAAGTTCATAGCCAAGGTAAATTTATGTTTGCTTTGGCAAACTTGTTTTTTTATTCAGATAGCAGAGAGGATGACTGCAAAATTAGCCAAGGTTATTGGAAACTTTAGGAAAGTTTACCCAAAGTGTAAGAGACAGTAGCTCAAGTGCTATTTCCTTGAATGAGTTATCCAAAGTGCTTTAAATCAGTAAGCTCCCGGAAGACAGTTTTTTTAAAAATAAGGAATTTGTGTGGAAGTGATGTGGTCAAGTTTTTATTTGTATAGCTTTCCTCAAACGTGCAGTCATGCAGCCACTCAGATGATTGAGAGGGCTCACAGGAAACTTCCACCTCTGACTGTTTCATTTACCAGGACTTTAAAAAGCAAGGCTGATAAAATTCATAAATTTATCACATCACTAGTGGTTGATGACACTCATCAAGTCTGTTTCTAAAACTCTTTGGTTCTGTGCTCTTGTAAAGCCAGGTCACTGATGACAAACCTGATGCAGAATGATCAAGTCATAACTAACGTTTAAATGTTTCCTTGAAGGCTAAGACCAGAGGAGCTGAATAAAAAGTAGCAGGATCTTTGTTTTGGTCTTTTCTGATATTTCCCAAACCACAAGGTAGAGAGCATAGCACAGAGTTGGAGTGTAAACTGTTCCATACCGTTAGCCCTCACAGAGGAGCACTGGTAAGTGGGTTTTTGCAGGCAGGGAAAGGAATAAAAACACACACATTATAAGGCTAATAATGATTTGATTTTGATTTGCCTATGGGTTTATTTTTAATAAGATTATCAAAGACACTTATCAGCACCACACTCTCCCGAGTGAGCCACGGGCCGGCCCCAAAGACACTTATCTGCAAAGAAAATTTAAGAGCACAGATGTAATAAATAATCACATCATTGCAAAGTACTGAGATGCAAATTTCTATTGTTTAATGTATTTCTTTTTTTAAAAAAAATTCTCTCATTCTTCCAGGCTCTTCCAGTACAGTTGTTATACAACTGATTTAATACCATTTTAGGATTAAGAAAATGGTTGGAAGCCTGTTTAATCCTCAAAAAAGGATTATTTTACCACTTATTTAATTATTGGTCAAAATTCAAATAGAATGCAATATTATATATATATATATATATGATGACAAGCAAACTACATGTTTCTTATAGGATGGATGGTTACTTGTCTTTGTATAACCAAATATTACTCTCTGAAGAAGCAGGTCAAGCAATGCTAGACTTAGTAATAGCTGTGGGTACCTTGAGCACCTCTCAAATCAATAATGACAGAGGTAGCCTGATAGCAATTTATGAACCACAGTCCTCCTGGGAAACATATTTCAAACCATAACTTCATCTAAACTGTTTATCGGTTAAGCTTGCTCAAATGTATGAAGTGTAAAAAAGTTTCTTTGACATTAGGCTTGTTATTGTCCTTTGATTTATGTACTTAAGCAAAACGTAGTAAATAAAAAGATTGTTTAATGGTTTGGTATTTTAAGGAAATGATTAGAAACATTTGCCAATGCTGTTTATTTTATATAGTTTTTTTCTTTCCAAATGCAAAAAAAGTGTTTCCATCCAGTGAGTGACTTCACAATAATGGAAACTTAAATGATCATTAAAGTATGCATAAATGCTGAAGACATTGCTATGAAATACTCAGAAAACTCTGAACTAAATGTGTAATGTTCATACATAAAGCATTTGTCCCTCTCCTTGAACTGGGCATGCCCAGCAGTTCACAAAATGTCCCGTTTATGATCTGAGGCATATTTACGATGGTGAATCTGACTTACTAAAAACATTGTCATCATCTTAGTTGGTTTTTGCAGAAACTTCCATGTGGAAAATACAAAAGACTATTCTGTTGAGAAGCACCCTTAAAAAAATTCTTGGTTGTAAACAAAGCATTTTTATGTACTAGAAATAAAAATATTGACTTCAGATTTTTTTTTTTTTTTGTCTTTTGTCTTTTTCCGTGTCCGGCAACGGATCGCAACCCTCAGTGTTGCCCCCGTACCGGACCGGGGACCGGCAACGGGATCGCAACCCTCGGTGTTGCTCCCGCGCCTCGCTCAGCCAGTGAGCGGGAACCGGTCCGTATGTGGGATCCGAACCCTCGGGCGGGAGCGCCGCCGTGCTTCCCAAGCGGCGCACTATCCAGTGCGCCACCGGGCCGGCCCTGACTTCAGATTTTTGATGATGGGATATTATAGAGGTATAAAATGGATCAACAGATAAACTATAACACAAATCCTTTGTATAAGATTTTATTTAAATATTTTAGCCCAGAATTTTACATTTTATTTCAATTTGAGCTTTCCATTCTTATAATTGCTTACTAGGTTTTCATATTAGGCAACTCTAGGCAAAATATGTATAAAAACCTAAACATATGGTTATAAAAGTTGGCCAAGGATTCTAAGATTGCATTATGAGTTTTTAAAAGATTAATTAAAAAAACTGGTATAAATTGAATTTATTTGCACTTTGAAGGGGCATAAGAAGCCCAATGGAGACACATTTTTAATGCAAGTGTTGCTTAAATGAGGACCATTTCTGTTTCCAATATATCTTTTTCTAAGTGCTTAACTGCTAAGTTGATGGGCACTATAAAAAAAGTCACAGATATAAAAGGACACATGAGTATACTAGATATCTACACCAGCATTGTTAACTTGTTAGTGAATCTGTTTCCTTGAAAACCGGATACAGTGAATCTGTGTATATTTAATGGAAACTGGCTGCATTTACAGCAGAATTAGGAGAAAACACTCCCCGATGGAGTCAGAAGTTCTGATCTGCCATCCTTCAAAGAAAGACTATTTCCTAGGCTGGCCAATATTCCTATGGAGCAACCTATGCCTATTGATAAGTTATCGGATTCCTCTCCGGAATCAGCTGGTCAGGAAGGAGACAGAGGGGAGGGAGGGGAAGGGAGAGGGGACTCCGATAGTGGCTCTGTCTGATCGCCAAGGTAGGGGAGGGGTGGAGAACTGAGAAAGGAGGAGTGAAAGAGGTAAAAGATAAGAAAGAGAGTGGGGGAAAAAGAGAAAGAAATCAAACAGAAACAAAGCAAAACAAAATAAAAAAAAATAGATAAAAGCATCCTTGAAAGTGGAATAGCATTCCAAATCCCTCGGCGCTATAGAATGGGGGATTTCTCACCTGGATTTCATAGACTTCCCAAGTCTCTGAACTCACTGAAATTGTAAACATATTTTGTATGCACATGTGCATTTTTTTTTTCTGGAAAAAGTGTCTTTTTCTTCGATTTGAGGCTCCAAGGAGGTCCAAGACAGTAAAAGTTAAGAGCTACTGCTTTAGGGAGATCATACAAAGACTTTAAAGACAAATGTTTTTAAAGGAGTCATTGAATGCTTGGGATTGACCGTAGATAGTCCAAAAATGTTACCTTCTAGTATTAAGTTATACACACTGGGAGGATCATCCATTCTTTCAGACCTCTAGAATGATAGCTGTTTACTTGAATACATTAATTGCCTATTTGCATTGAATTAAGTCAGGATTTTTCACATTGGGTGTCATCGGAGATAAGAGAAACAGCGTGGTACAGAGGCATGGACATTAGTTTGGAGTCAGATATTTCCAGGACACAGATACTGTCTGAAATGCTAACTAATGGTATGAAACGGGGCAGGTTATATTGCCTCCTTAACTCTGTATCCTCCCCTGTAAATGAAGATGACGATAGTTACTTCATAGGGCTGTTGTAGAGATTAACAGAAATGTAATCCTAGCCTACGTATATTGGGTGCTTACTATCTTCCATACACTATGATACACATTTTACAAGCTTTATATCATTTAATCTTCCTATCAACTATGTGAGATTGGTGTTATATTTATTTCTGTTTTACAGATGGGTAAACTGAGGCAGAGAAGTCAAGACATTTGTTCAAGGTCATGAAGGTAATAAATGGTGGAGCTGAAATGTGAACACAGGCCTCACAACTCCAGAGCCCCTGCTCCGGAGCCATTAGACAGCCTGAAGCCATTGCTTAGCTGCTACCACCGATGGCAGCAAAGGATCCTGCTGCTTCTGCTGAGTGGTTGCCATGGTGCTTTTTGCACCAAAGCTGCTCCTATTTCTGAAATTATTTCCCTCCATGTTGAACGTTACATGGTTCTGTTTATTTCTCTTCTCTTCTGCCATTGCAGATGGCTTTCTTGGTTTTTGCAATTCTGTAATTCTGGGAAGAATGGATGACAAGAGTCTTGGGTGAGTTTCAGAAGAAAACTAATTTTCCATCACCTACTGGAAACTCCTAGAAGAAACTGTTTCCTAGAAGCTCCCAGAGAAATTGGAGGACGAGCCTGAGTATTCATTGAAGTGATGAATGTATTTAAATCCTAGAAAAGTGCATATAAAAAAATGTAATTTTTAAAAAAAATCTTATAATCAAACTTTCTCTTTTTTTTTGGTTATTTCTTAGTGTTGTTCACCAACAAAATGACGAGCTTTGGCCTTAACAGAATCTTATTATCCAGAGTTTTGGGAGGTTTGAGCAGATATGTCCTGGTGGAAATAGAGCCCCCCGACGCCTTTTTGTTTTTCCTTAGGAGAGAATGGTTTTCAGGAAGAGCATGGACATACATGGGAGGCCTTAGCTTATCATTAATGCCTCGAATACCCATTCTGGACTCCACAGAAAGGCCAGTGAGTGGGATTAGGCCTCAGAGATAGGATTCAGTCACCATTAGGGATGGGCCAGAACATTCTTTAGTTTTTTTCTTTGAGTCACATGTAAGAAACAATTTGCCAGTATTGATGAGTGTTATTAACGAAATGGGATATAATTTTGTTTTCCCTATGGCTGTGTTTAAAAATAGAACAACTATCTTTCCTCTTAAACAGTTTAAATAAAGCTCTGGGGAGAAAAAGGTGGGTTGGCAAATCTCCTAAAGGAAGTTTTTATTTCTATGCTCTGTTCTAAGGCTTAATTCCTCAGCTGCCTGTATTGATGTAGTTCAATTAAACAGTGATCTGAGTAATTTTATTTTTACTAAAGTGCAGATCAAGATGCCAGCCCACTGATTTAAAAAAAAAAAAATCAAAGAAACCTTTTTTCCCACTGAGTGGTTAAATTGATGAATTCTTTTAACCCCATACCCACACAGCCCAAGTATCTGATAGGCATTCTTGGGATTCTGTAATGAAACCCTCTTTACCTATTTATTTTTCCAAATATAATTTTCTTCATTTCCAAACATCACCTTCTAAATTCAAGGAGATAATGGTGCCTTACTACCTTTCAAAGCTTTTGATCTTCAAGACAGAAAACAAATTTTTAGGAAAAGAGTCTCAACATTATTTATAGACCAACTCTCTATTTATCAGGAGCAATCTTAGTAAGCACACTAGGACTTCTCAGTTTGAAACACAACATGAATAATTCCTCTCTGAGGCTCCTGAAAGGCTAGGAGTGAGGTTTCTTGACCTATTCCTCCCTGGACGTCTTCTCTCACTTTCCTCCTTCTCAGAAGCAGCGTACAGCAACGGGCTATACACCGAGTCTCCACTGGTGCCTGGTAGAACCTTAATTCCTTCCTGTCAGCACATCCCTAGTCCACTCTCCTAGTTTGGATAAGGATTGGATAAGCAGTTGAACTTCTGGGTACTTTTCCAAATGAAATTCAACCTCTAGACCTTTGGGGGCTTACCCAGTCGTCCTCACTACCCAAAGATGAGTTTGGAATGAATTTTCTTTTAATGGATTCTATTTGTGGGTGGGAGAAGTAATGACTGCATTGCTCGGAGTCATGAGCATAACTTCAAATAAGGGAAAAGAGCCACGCTGGAATGTGAGAATAGATGTGATCCCGAGGAAGGTGTGCCTGAGGAGGTGCTGGGAGAATCCGATTCGTTGTTGAATGGAGATACTGTATCTCACGTAATAGAAGTCACCTCCTGACATGAGTTGTGTTTGAGTGGTGATTTAAAAAATAATATACCTGACAAAGAAATATGAATGGCATTACTTTGCAATACAATGAAATGAATATGTACCATTCAAGATGAATTACCGACTACTGATGAGCTGAGAGAAAAGCAAAAAAACATTAAAAATAAAATTTGTAGAAATAGCACCCTGACTGTAGGACTATGATTCCTGCTGGTTTGTTGCAAGGAATTGTTTTTTGGGAAAATCCTATAGACTGACATGACTTATGAATCTGACTATAGGACTGCAAATGTTATAAGAATTGAAAGAGAATTATTTTTAAAAACCCAGATATCTTTTAAAATTCTAGTTTTTAGCATGGCTATTTTCTGTTAAAAGAAATCATTCCACTTCTGTTTGTCCAGGTTACAACTTTTATACCAGGGCCAGGGCTATGGTGAAGTATGTTTCATACTGTATGTTTTATTTGACAAGTGGTTAGGTCCCAGATATGTGTGCAAACATGCTGCACCTCTGTGCATTCGTTTTGGTAGTGTTGTAAATAATGGAGAGAATACATGAAAAATTGGCAGTAATACTCTTTTGGACTAAGTCTATTCTTCTTTGAAGATGAAACTTATTTCACACAACAGAAAAATATAACCACTAAGATCTCTTTCAGCTAGAAACAAACAATTTTGCAGCAACATAGCTTATATAATCAGTGAAGTACCAAGAGGTATGAGATTTAATCTGACCCTCAGGAAGGTTATGATCTACGCAGGGATGAATGCAACACAGGCAGAGGGTAAGATAACTCATTATATATAGTGGCATAAGTTAAGTGCCAAGTGTGTGATTCTGATGGGCAGAGCAGATGGTATTTAGGGCAGACAGGTGCATAGGCAATGAGACTTGAACCAAGACTTGAGCAGAGGGTGAACCTATTAGTAGAAGGAAGATGATTCAGGTAGTGAGGTAGATATTATTTTTGTTTGCAATTATTAACCTCTGTCCTTCCCTGTAAGAGGATTATATAACTAAGCTAGTTTCTTTCTTTTTTTTTTAAAGATGACTGGTAAGGGGATCTTAACCCTTGAGTTGGTGTTGTCAACGCCACGCCCAGCCAGTGAGCTAACTGGCCATCCTTATATGGGGTCCGAACCCATGGCCTTGGTGTTATCAGCACCACACTCTCCTGAGTGAGCCACGGGCCGGCCCCTAAGCTAGTTTCAATGTGATTTGTAATGCCTACTAACAGGAGAAGTATATTTTTTTCTTGGCCCGTTAATGTTGGGCTTGCCTATGTGACTTGCTGTAGCCAATGAAACATGAGTGAATCCTGACATAGGCCACATCAGAGCAGAAGCTTTAAATGTGACGGCATGCTTTGCTTCTGCCCTCTGCCATGTGTACAGTATGTCCCAGCTAGTGGCACCTTCTTAGGTAAGGGATGGAGTGATGCATAAAGCATAGTTGGAACCTGGAGCAGGGCTCAAGCCCACTAAAAGCCTACACATAATGTGAATGAGGAATAAATACTTGTTGCATTCACTGAGATTTTGGGGGGCTTTTGTTACTGCAGCACAGCTGACCAATACAGGAAGGGAACACAATTTGAGCAAATGTGTGGGGACAGAAAGCTACATGTTTGAGGGGCAGTAAAAAAAAATCTACTTTGGCCTTTGCCAAAAAAAAAAATTATGTAGGAAAGAAATAAAAAAAGAAGTTGTACTATATTATGGAAGCCTTGAATATCAAATTTATAACATTGACCTTTTCCTATAGGCAGTGGAAAAACACTGAAGATTTTGAGCACAGGGGTAAAGGGACACAGGGAAAATTTTAGGAATATTTGTCCAACAGCAGTGTTAGGATGAAGTGGAAAGTAGGAAAGAAACTGGTTAGGAGCACCATGTTCTTAAGCATGTGCTTTAAAAACGTTTCTAATGAAAACTGATTATTTTGTTAGAAGAGGGTAGAGTTTGCATATAAAAATGCAAGGAAAAATTCCAGTGGGCAAAACAACTTTAAGGTCATAAAGTCTGTCATGACTGTGGTAACACAAATGTTTTCCTAGGCCAAGGAAGCAGAACAATCTGCCACGATTTGTCGGCATTCTCAAGCTGGTGCTTCATGTAACTACACTAAACACCAAAGTCCGAAGCCCTCAAGGCCTTAATAATTCAAGTTTGTTTCTTCTCTCTGAACATACATTTCAATTTGTAAGCAGTCTTTCCCTTTGGTCTAAAGATCTATTGTTAATGTTCATCTCATTGTGGTATGGATCCTGCAAAATCATGAAGTGGAAGAGAAGTATTTAAGTAAGGCACAGCAAACTCGTAGACTTCCTGTTTGTGTGTAATTGTCATGTGCAGAATCTATAAAACTTCAGCATGAGTGACCTTTACCACACACATGAACAATGGAAGTTGACATTAAGGAGACTATCTGGTATTTCACAATAATAGGAAGTTTACCTTCTTTCTGTTTTGCTCAGTACTTCACCTGCTTTAGGTCTACCCACGAGTATCTTTCACAATTATTTTACACAGACTTAATAAATTATCTTGTGTTTTCCTAGATGATGTATTATTTGACAAATGGTCCCTTGAGGGTAGATAACAGGGGTTCATGTCAGCAACAACACACAGCCAAGAAACTCATCTAAAAATGTTACAATCCTCTCCTGTGTCCAGACATGAATTTATTCCATGAGTTTTCTTGGTTGCAGTGAGACATTTTTACTCACCCTGATCACAGTGTCTGCCTCAAATCTCATAAAGCTTGGCATGTTACTGCTGTTCTGAAAGTCTCCTGCCTTGAGAGCGACATGTTTAATGAATTGGGAGTATCCATGCACACTGCATTCACTTAAAAAGGGAAAATCCTTTTAAACAGCTATAGCTACAGAAATTCAATTTAGTTTATTAAGGAGGAAATGAGAGACTTCAATTGTAGGTGTGGAGTCTTACAATGTTTCAGACCGATAAAAGGCATGGTTTGGGGTATGGTTGGAAGTGCACGGAATTACTTCAACCAAAATTATTCTTGTGAACACATTCCCAAAGTCACAGTCATGTTTTGATAAGAAAAATCCCATTCTCCACAAGTTCTCAGGTCCCACTCATTGGCCCCTTGCCCCTAATTCTGGAACCTATGTCAGGCTGTTATGTGGCTCAGTTCTTGGTGATATGTTTTCAATTTGAGTCAAGCTGATGAGAGAAAAATTACTAAAAAGTGGGAATGAGCTGTGAGGTGAGTAGGGTTTTCCTATCAAAGTGGAGGTATTTTTAAAAGCATTTATTATTTCAAACTCAAACATTTATAGAAAGCCGTGAGTGTGAAGTGTATGATTACCAGTTGCAGCTTGCCGTATTGAAAAATTCAAACTCAGAGGAAACATTTACTGAGGCTCTGGCTAGCATGCAGTTTGTTCAAGGGAACAATTTGGCCCAGAAGGTACGTCAGTTTAAAGCAATAGTTTACTAATATAGTAGTAATGGGTAATTAGGATTTATAAACATTGACTGAGATGTAATTTGGGGTCTTAGTTGGAAACAATTCTGTTATTAAGAGAATAGAATTTAAATGCTGTATATGTCTACGTCTTACACATCAGATAAATGTCAGAAGTAAGAAAACCACTCCTCTATTTTCAAGATGTAATATTGTTTTTTTTTCTGTGTTGCAAATGTTGAATATTGTTTTTGGCACATTTGATCCATAGTAAAGGAGTATTTAGCTTACAAGTGAAAAAAGTCTGGGTGTGACTGTGGATTAAAGAGATATTGTATAGCTAAGTTTACTTTCTTAGGAAAAAGGTCAGTTTTATGTAGTATTCTCTTAAAATTTGTTTGAAAAATATAAAATTCTCTTGAGAATGAATTCTCGAGATCTGGAGAGAACATATTTAATTACATTGGGTAAGAATATTCCTTTTTGTTTGAGTTCTTAGCAAGCTCACAATGTTTTTCTCAATTATATGTCACGGAGTTCATTCTACAAGAATGCATTTGGTATACTGTTGAATTAAAATCAGGCTGCAAACAGTATCTATGGTACATGATCCGACATACACATAAAATTTTATGTTTGCATGTGTGTGCTTGTGTGTAAAAAAAGAGGTATCTTGAAGGTTGTTAATAGTTAACTCTGGGTGGTAGGTTTTGAGTGATCATTATTTGCTTCGTATAGTTTTTTATAGTGCTTGATTTTCTTTTGCTATTGTGAAAGGCACCGTACATTTGAAAGAGGACATATGTACAATTTAAATAATAATAATAATAATAATAGAATTAATACCCACTGCCTAGCTCAAAAAGTAATAAATGATTCTATCTTAGAAGACAAGGCTTCCTTTTGCCGCTCCCTCTGTCATGGAGGTAACTACTTGCCTGAATTTTGTGCTAATAATATCTTTATTTTCCTATATAGTTTAGTCACCTATGAGTATAGCCATAAGCCATATAAGGCTTTATTTTGATTGTTTTTGAACTTCAAATAAATGGAATCATATAGGATGTATTCTTCTGACTTTTTTTTTTGCTTGTTATGTTTTTGAGATTCGTCCATGCCTATGTGTTTATCTGAATTTTCTCTTTGTAAGTGAAAAGTATCATTTCAGTAACAAAAGACCAATAAAGCTATAGTCATTTTGAAAAGGAAAACCTCATATGTACATTTAAAAAATACATGTGCTGGAAGAGTGCTGAAACAACCATGCTTTTGTGAATCAAAATATTTCTTTGTCTGTTTGTACATGTCCACATGTAGATAGTATGGATAGCTGCCTTCAGAATGTGATTTTGGGCATCGCTGGCTGCACCAGAACAGAGAAGTTGCCTCCTTTTACCGCCCTGACATCAGCCACTGTGTCTGAAATTCAACCACTTTTGAATTTTTTCCTGGGGATTTTAAGAACTATCTCCCGAAGGGAAAATTGTATCATTGACCATTCAACATGAATTAGTTTAACCAGCTTTAGTACTTGGAAAACAAGAGCAGATACTGAGGGGCAGAGGAAAGGAACATTCTAGACCTTGAGATGTTTGAGGACAGGTTTCAGTGTGACATCGAAACGAAGGCTCTCACAATAGCCAAGATATGCAGTTGACCTAAGTGACTATCCACACATGAATGGATAAAGAAAATGTGGTGTGTATACACAATGGAATACTATCCAGCCTTGAAAAAGAAGGAAATCTTGTTGTTTGTGAAGACATGGATGAACCTGCAGGACATTATGTTAAGTGAGATAAGCTCAGCACAGAAGACAAATACAGCATGACTGCACTTATATGTGGAACCTAAAAAAGTTGAATTCATAGAAGCAGAGAGTAGAATGGTGGTTGCCAGGGGCTGGAGAGGGGTGTTGGGGAGATGTTGGTCAAAAGATACAAAATTTCATTTAGGAAGAATAAGTTCAAGAGATCTATTGTACTGGTGACTATAGTTAATCACAATGTACCATATACCTGAAAACTGCTAAGAGAGTAGATTGTAAGTGTTCCTACCACAAATAAATATGTGAGGTAATGCATATATTAATTAGCTTGACTTAGCCATTTCACAACGTATTTCGAAACATCATGTTGAACACTATGAATATATACAATTTTTATTTATCCTATCAAGCAAATAAGAAAAAAGAGAGCTCTGGTTGTCCCAAAGGCTACTGAGGACGCAGTGAGAAGGTTATACCAGGTGTGTGCGATACAGAGAAAGGAGGTGGGAAGGCAAAACTTCACCCACTTTACAACTTTGCCCAGATGTAGCAGGAGGCACTTTTTGAGTGTCAGGCTCCATGCTAGAAATAATTCACAATTCAAATATAACTAAGGTCGAGTCCCTGCTTTTAAAGAACTGCCAGTTTAATGGAGTAATCAAATACACCAATGATCTTCATACCATGTCCCAGATGGCTACTGAGGGGACACAAAAGAAAAATTGACTGACTGTGGAGGAGCCTTCAATGAGGAGGCCATTCCTATCAGAAGGAAGGACATTTACAGAGGCCCAGGACTCCAGGGAACTGCTGATACATAGGATGGGGTGTTGTGTCCGTCCTATATGACCAAAATGATGGTTCTGAAATCTGACCTTGTCACCCACCTATTTGAAACCATGCTACACCTCCTTCCCCTGAATGGCACATAATATCATTTGCACTTGGCCTCAGTCCACCTCTCCTGCTGTGCTTTTCGTTTTATTTTCCTTAAGTGACTCTCTGCATCCCATTTTCTCCCTCTATAAAAACAGAAAATTACATCAGGTCACCTAAATTCAGCTTTCTGCTTTTTCCACAGATCCTGGTGAATGGGCATTTCTTCTCAGAAAAAGATTTGTATTTATTACTGCAAATGAATTACAGTGTTTCAGAAACATCCAGGTCACTGTGAATGTGCGTGAACTATCCATGAAGGTCCAAATGTGGGAGTCTATGAGAACAGCAATTAATCAATTATAAATGTTTGAGTACCTATTGTGAGCAAGACACTATATGACCATTATGCTATGTCATCAATTTATTGGAAAAAAATGTAGTATTGTCTTTACATCAACCTTAAATTTTATAACTCTATCATAAGTGTTTACAAACCAACTCTTTGAAGCCATATACAGGTACTGTTTTATTATACTTTGCCACTGCTTCTGTTTTGGTAAAGTACAAATACACTACAAGAATCATATCTTACCAATGTAAGCTAATATTATGTCATAGTTTTAAAAATGTTAAATTTGGGAACCCACAACCATAAATAAGAAAGCATCTTAAGGGCCGGCCCCGTGGCTCACTTGGGAGAGTGCAGCGCTGGTAGAGCCGAGGCCATGGGTTCGGATCCTATATAGGGCTGGCCGGTGTGCTCACTGGCTGAGCGTGGTGCAGACAACACTGTGCCAAGGGTTGTGATCCCCTTACTGGTCCAAAAAAAAAAAAAAAAAAGAAATCTTAATTGTGAAAATCAAATAGACCTGTTATCTAGGAATAAATAGAACTTGCTGTGCAACTCAATTAAATTTGATTTAGAAAATAATTATTGGCACCTATGTTGGGCATTGTAGAGGACACCAAGTGTTCCATAAAATATCCTCTCTGCACTATGTAATTGTTACTGTACCATGATTCTATGTCCTCTGTACTGAAGGATCAGAGAATGGAGAATTTCTCACCCTTCTCCCCACCCCCAACTTCCAAAAGCAACCTTTCTATTATTTGTCTCCTGCATAGAAAACTCCTACAAAGCTCATCAACCCTGTAATTAGTCCAGAGAAAGTGGTGAAGAAAAGTAGTGATGAGCACAGTGATAACTATAAATGTTGGAGCCTGTACTTTACCCCAGAGACTGATAGTGGATATAATGGACCTTTTCCTCTGCTACTCTTTTCCGTTCATGCCCATGCTTAATGCTGTCAATCTGGAATTTCTGATACTCCAGAGAAAAACTGTATGAGATACTGTATTAGTGATGAATAATGAGAAATGGAAGATTTAAAAATATACAGTGAACAATATGTTAAAAATGAACTTTGATTCATACCTCATACAAAATACAAAAATTAACTCAGAATGAATTATAGCCCTAACTGTGAAACCTAAAACTATAAAACTTCTAGAAAAAAATTTGTGATTTGGGGTTAGGAAAAGATTTCTTAGACATAACACCAAAAGCACAACCCATTAAAAAAATTGATAAATTGGACATTATCAAAATCAAGAACTTCTGTTCTTCAAAAGAGACTCTTTAAGAGAAGCTACAGACTAGGAGAAAATATTTGCAAATTACATATATGATAATGGACCTTCATCCAGAATATATAAAGAATGTTCAAAATTCAACAATGAGAAAACAAACAATCCAATGGAAAAAAATAAAAGGAACAAAATATTTGAATAGAAGTTTCACCAAAAAAGATATACAGATGGCAGATAAGCACATGAAAAGAAGTTCAAACCATTAGCCATTAGGGAAATGCAAATGAAAACCACAACGAGATACCACTACACTACACACCTATTAGAATGTCAAAATTAAAACCACTGACTAAGTGTTCTCAGGATGTGGAACATCTGGAACTCTCATACAGTTGTGGTGGGTATGTAATATGTTACAACCACTTTTGAAAATTGTTTGGCAATTTTTTAAAAGGTTGAACATACACCTATCATATGACCCAGCCATTCCACTCATAGATATTTACACAAGAGAAATAAAGGCATGTGCCTTGTGTATAAATATTCATAGTAGCTTTATTTGTAATAGCTAAAATTAGAAACAACCTAAATGTCCATCAATAGCTGAATGGATTTTTAAAATCTTTGGGGTCTGAATGTCTGTATACCCGCAAAATTCATATGTTGAAGCCCTAACCTTCAATGTGATGGCATTTGGAGATGGGACCTTTGAGAGGTAATTAGAGTTAGATTAGGGAGTGGGGTTCTCACGATGGAATGAGTGGCCTTATAAGAAGAGGAAACTCTCCACGTGCATGTGCAGAGGAAAGGCCGCATGAGGAGGACATGGTGAAAAGGAAAGCTGCAAGCCAAGAAGAGAGCCCTCATCAGAAACCGAATTGTCTGGCACCTTGATCTTGGACTTCACAAACTCTAGAACTGTGAGAAATAAATTTCGGTTGGTTAAGCCACCTAGTCTATTGGTATTTTGTAATGGCAGCCCAAGCAGACTAATTCATTTATGCAGTAGGATGTCACTCAGCTGTAAAAAGAATGAAATGCTGATAAATGCAACAACAAAGATAAATCAAAAAAAAAAAAAATTACACTGAGTGAAAAAAGGCAGAAAAATGAGTGCAGATGTATGATTTCATTTATATAAAATTCTAGGGAATGTAAACTAATCTCATAATAACAGAAAGCAGATCAATGATTGCTTGGGGTTGGGGGAGGGAGGGAGAAGCAGAAGGGAGAGACTTGAAAGGGTCACAAAAAAACTTTTCGGGTTCCTGAATATGTTCATTGTCTTGATTGTGGTAATGATTTCACAGGTATATACGTTTGCCAAAACTAATCAAATTGTTCACTTTAAACGTAGGGAGTTTATTGTATGTCAATCATACTTCAATAAAGCTTTTAAAAACAAAAATATCAGAGAAATTCTGACAAAGATGAAGAGTGGCTACATCCTGCCAGATATTACACAAAGCTAAAATATTTTTTAAACTGCAGCAAAATGTTACATGGATTGATAGATCTATGGAGTAGAACAGAAAGTTTATAAATAGAATTACACATATGTAAGGATTTAAAGTACAATGAAGGTGAAATTTTATATCAATGGGAAGAAGTTGGATTATAAAATATATTAGGTTAAAATGTAAAGGTAGTGGTAATTTTTTAAAAAAGAAGACTTCTATCTTACTCCTTACTGCAACATAAACCCAGGATTTAAAAGGGAAGAACGAAGCCATCAAAATACTAAAAGAAAACTAGAATTTTAAAATAATCCTGCAGTGAAGAAGTCTAACTATAATTTAAAAAACGATATAGAAGCTATGAGAGAAAAAATGATATATTTGACAACTAAAATATTTTCGTATGCAAAAAATGCTATTAAGTCAAAAGACAAATTGGGATAATTAAAAAGAAAAATCATTTTTCTACCAGAGACCAGAAATGTCATGTGCTGCCACTGAAAGGGAGAGGTCCAAAGCTCACAGGTAGCTCCTTCCTAACCTGGGCACATAAGGGTCTATATAACAAATGACACCTTAACAAGCAGGTCTCCAATAACTCACAGCATCTCCAAAGGAGAGGTTTTGGTTTTTGTTTTCCCTGATGCAGCCCAAGGATATATATGGCAGACTACATACCTCTTAGAAAACAATTTCACTTACGAATTCTGCAACCAGTCCCTTCCTTGATTGCTGGGGATCAGGGATTCTGCAAGGCTCACTCCCCATGAATAAACCCTTCTGTCAAGGCTAAGGTAACATTTACTGGGGGGCAACATCTCAATGAGCTTACATTTCAGATGAAAAGGGGCAGTCAGGTAATTCAGCCACAGAAACACAAATGAATATTCAGAGCCATATTTGAATAGAAGTGGTGTAGTCCCTTTGGGTTAAAGGCACTAGGTAATAAAAGGGAAATGTTCCCCCCACACCCAAAAAGTGGAGAGGTCAAACACTCAGCAGAAACACTCTGAGGTGATGGTGAGTTTTCAGGTGGATTCCTAAGACTGTGCCCAGCCATAGGATTCCATGTCCTGAGGATAATCTACAAATTTACAATAAAACCATCCCACTTTGATTGTGTCAGAAACACTTTTGCACACATTATTCCATGTGGATTTCACAATTATCTGTGAGAAAGGTCAGGCAAGTGTTGTCATCCCCATTTTTCAGGAGAGGAAGTTCAGAAAGAATCCAATAGCTAACATGGAGCTCTGTCTGACCTCCGACCCACATCTGATTCCAAGCCAAAGGTACTTTTAAGTTCGTCAGTGATCCTCAACATTCTCCTGCTAAATGTCAATCATGGCAAAATTGTCACCTGCTTGAGAAAAGTAAGACAATGAAATGACTTCTGCTTAAGTTAAACTGACTCCACCTAAAGCACTGTTCTTTCGTTCATAAATTATGACTTTAATTTCAGTGTTAAAATGTACTCATTTATTACATGATAAAAGTTGTTTGTTTTTAATGCTTATAATTGGTGAAACTGAAAATTGACTATTAACACAGGTTCTTTCCTAAATTTCTGGAGACTTTTCTGGTCCATTCATTCTAAAATTCTGGAAACCACCTGGAGGAGAGATGTGAGTAAGGAAGAGTTTATGGGGCTGGCTACTAATATTCAGTGAATAAAACACAGAAGATGGCTGTTCCAGCCCTGGAGAAGTAAAGGCTATTCTAGAAACCATCAGACAAAACACTAAAAACAACCCCACATACAAATCCCTGCCCCAGTGGTTCATAGGAGACAATTCCCTGAAGCAATAAGATCTGAAATCTGCATCAACTGAAACTTCCTGGGTGAATCCTCAAAGTGCCTGGAAATAACCCTGATTTAGAAACTATCTATTAGTCAAAAAGCAAGAAAACTGTGTGAGGACAAGACACGTGGCAGATATTAACATCAAAAGTTAATTGCTATTTATACACAGAACAGTTTCTGGCTGGATATTCATACCCTAAATACATTTACACACTTAAAAAGTGATTAAGCCAAAGTGAGCCATCATGTGCTATCATAGCCACATGTGGATTTCGTAAAGCTGAAATCACTTATAATTCAGTATTCACCCTGTTTTAATTTTCTTGAGGTATAATATGGCAGTATGTGAAACCAATTGATACCTCTATTTTCTTTCTAATTTCAAGCCACAAATCCCTAGAGATAGGCTGCATTAATTTCCCCCACTTTAGCGACAAAACAAATGGACCAGAGGACAACTTATTTTAACAGTGTGGATTACAGAACAGTTAAGTCAGTCACCACAATGAGAGGTGATCGTGAAGACTGCTGAAATGGGAAGGTTCGCTTGCCCTCCACATGTGGGCATGGTGGGACGTCAGCTGCAGGCACAGTGAAACCGTGAGGAGTGGACCGTTCTGAAACCAGAGTCCTCCCTCTGCACTCCATTCACAAAACTGAACTGATGGTAATTAACTCATGATTAGTTCATTGCAGCTAATATATGAACCTAAGCTTTTGCTGAGTGATGTAATATTTCAAAAGTGGGACTGTGCAATGGAATTTATTGCACTTCCTGAAATCACCAGTGTAATTGTTTTTGCTGTTCACATATTAGGCACAGTCTCGAGGGGAAAAAGCTGATTCTTCTCATATAATACTCTTTCCCCAAAGTTTGAAAGTCTGTCATCTTTCTCAATATACTCACTTCGTTAAACAGTTTACAGCTTGCAAGAGGGTCACAAAGTCTGAGTAACAAAATGACTATCCTGACAGATTTAGACAATAAAACACCAGATTGTTATACAAATGTTTTTCTCAGAGACTGTTTCTGAAACACATACTAAATGCAAATATTGAAACACCTGCATGCCAAGTACAATTCTTTTAACAGATGTTAATCCCTGTGCATTTAACCAATGGATTCAGATCACGTAAATGTAACTTACCTGCTTTAGAGTATTTTGGAAAACCACCAATTACCTTATTTCAGTTTGACAAAGAAACTGTTACTCCTCACATTGTAATTTCAATTTTATACTTGATAACGGGAATATCTAAAAAGCAAGCAAAAAATAGGAAAAGTCAAGCTGAAACTCAGGCGAAGCCTTTGTAATACATCAGAGGTGATTATGTTAGTTGTCTACCTTTAGTATGGAAAATTTACAGAGATTGATAAGGTTACAAAGTATTTTATTTTTCTCCTTGACCCTGAAAATTGAAAGGTTTGATCTAATCCATCACTAATCAGGACAACTCACTGAAAAGCAGTCATCTCTTCTTCCTCTGTTTCTGAGACCTGGTTAAAACCTGCCCCAATCCCTTGGGTTATTTCTGCTTGGGATGCATATCTCTAAGAGATATTTTTAGTTTTTCTTCAATCCCCTCTCTACTTTTCCAACCATGAAGCATACTTATGAGTCAGTTGTTTAATAATAATAGAAATTATCATTTTGGTGCCAGACCCTGCACCGGGTGCTTGGCATATATTATCTCATTTAATTTTCAAATATTCCAAGAAGTGGATTTATTTTTTACATTTACTGATTAGGTAACTCAGTAAGCCGATGTAATTTAACCTGATTCACATAGTGAATAAGTGGTACAGTCCAGATTTTTTTTTTTTCCTTTTTGTCTTTTTTTCGTGTCCGGCAACGGATCGCAACCCTCAGTGTCGCACCCGTACTGGACCGGGACTGGCAACGGGATCGCAACCCTCGGTGTTGCGCCGCACCTCGCTCAGCCAGTGAGCGGGAACCGGTCTGCATGTGGGATCCAAACCCTCGGCGGGAGCGCCGCCGCACTCCCAAGCGGCGCACTGTAGCAGTGCGCCACCGGGCCGGCCCCATACAGTCCAGATTTTTTAACCCAGCTTCAAAGCCTATGCTTTCCACGAGGCCATAATACCTCTCACACATCTATAAAATAATGTTCTCTAAAGGAGCCTTCTATTTCCATTTTAAAACATATTTTATTTTTTTAAAGAGATATGGAGAAAATAATTTACTTAGTTGCCAAAATGTTTAAAATACATATGCTGGTCTTATTATCTGCTTCTGTACCAGGAGCCAGACAGACATTGCACAGAGCAATGACTTGCACAGAGCAGATACTTTCCAATAAATATGGACTTGTTTCTCAATTAATTCATATCTAGAATTTTGCCTTCCATCTTGCTACCACATGTCTTCTGCACCTTGCAAGACCCTATTTGTCCAAGAAGCTTCTGGATAAAAACAGAGCCAGCCTTGTCTCATGAGAATTCCTTCCATTCCCTATGTTTAATCAGAGATAAGTCAATACAAGTCACTAACACACCAAGATTAAACTCCAGTGAAGTCAAGCCAAGAGTTGCCTGTGAAATCCTGGCATGCTACAGCTATGAAGTCATAAAATCTTTTAGATTCTTAGTCTAGGAATTCTGTTTCTTTGGTCACCATAGCATGACAAATTGGAAATTATGGCCAATTTTTTATTTTACTATGGACAATCTTTCCAATGGTGGCTTTTTCTCATACTCTCACATAGATTCTCTACATATTATCTATAGTACTGAGCATTATAGTGGGTACAAAATAAGCTTTATTAGTGGTCTCTGCCCTCGAAGATCTTAGACCCTGCTTGAAAAGAAAATACTGATTCATAAAACCATCAGAAACAGGGCAGTATATATTAGAAGATTAATAATAAAATCTTGGTAGAAACTATAATCACAATGAAAGGAAAAGATTTCTTTCTCTAAATTTAGCCACAAAAAAGGCTGAAAGGTGGTAGTTCTTAACATTTTTACTTTTCAGGGATAAAGAGTAGTTAAATAGATGTAAAGGGGTGAGGGTATTGTTGGGAGACAGTTCTCCATTAGTTTCTCACATTTCTGCATTTCTTGCAAGAAGAGGCACAAACTGTCATTGTTCCAAACTATCTTTTTAATGATGTCTGTACAAGTGTAGCTAACTACCTTGGAAGGTAATAGTCTTTCTCTGGAGCAAACGAGCAGATATACTTACTGCCTGTTATAAAAGATTTAGGTTCCTTAAGCTCAGGGTTCGTCTCCTGTAATGAAACACACTGTGTGTGCAGGTGTCACCTGACCCTCTTTATGTCATCCTATTAGAAGAGCAACTTGGGGTAATGATGCAAATGCTAATACTCTGGCTACCACTATTGCTTTGAGTCATGAAACTGTGTCATGTTAACTTGTTAACTGGCAAGTAGGGTAGGATGTCAGACCCTTCACAGTTCCTAATAGGTATATTTGATACAGAGGTCATAGACCCTGTAAAGCCCTGGAAACAGGAATATGCATAGGTAAATACAGAGAAAGATACAATATCTCCATGTAGATCTAAATTGCATCACTGGAGTTGGTTCTTGTAACTGAATTAAGAATCAACCAGCCATATTCTGCCAAGTGAGTTAATTATAGCCTAGATATAAATTGACTATATTGTGAGAGGAAGTTTTTCTTTCCAGGTGCCATTTAAGGTTGTGGAATAATATATTTACATATGTTATCTGTGGCAGAAAAGAGTCAATTCACTTCCCAAAGAATGTCAGTGTGGGACTTAAAAAGCTCAGACCCACTCTCTTGGTCAGTTTGGGCTGCTATAACAAAGTGCCATAAACTGGGTGGCTTATAAACAACAGAAACACATTTTTCACAGTTCTGGAGACTGGAAGCCTGAGATCTGGGTGCCAGCACAGTCAGGTGAGGGCACTTGCAGACTGCTGACTTCTCCTTGTGTCCTCCTCACATAGCTGGAAGAGAACAAGAGAGCTCTGTGGGGTTTCTTTTATTAAGGGCACTAATCCTGTTCATGGCCTCTACCCTCATGAGCTAACTACCTCCAAAGGCCCCACCTCTTAAAACTATCACATTGGGGATTAAGATTTCAACAATAAATTTTGTGGAGACATAAACAGTCCATGTCACCCACTATGATTTGTACTGCTCAACATAATGGGGGATGAAAACACTGAAATGTTTGCATAGTTTCTTTTCAGTGAACTAAACTTAGACTTCACCAATCATGTTTTCCTTTGCACCTTAGTCACTAGGAAGTTCAAAGACAAATTGAACTCAGCTTTACTCATGATGGTCTGAATCATTCTGTTCTAATTCTCCCCCACTTTGACTTTCACATTATATGACTTGACTATTTATGCATACTTTAAATATTTTTTTGCATACTCATGTGTGTCACCTCAAATCTTCTCTGGAATGAGTAGACTATTAATTAGTCAATAGTAGATCATTGATTGTTTAAACAATTAAGTAAGATTTGGTGACTCTTAACTGCTTACCCCAAATCCTACCTCCTTTCCTTAATGTCTTTCTAAAGATAGGTGTGGAAATTCTAGTCAAATGTGCATTGAGCAGCCAATGGGACTACAATTTTCAACCTTTAGATGCTGCATAATAATTTTCTGCTTATTCAGCAAACAATCCAGAAGCTGGGGGAGGGCAAAAGAAAGTCAGAATGAAACAACTTAGGTTTTTCCCCCAAAGACATGAAGTTTCAAGTGATTGTGGAGAGGAAGGGTGCTATCCAGATGGTGTCTAGATAATGTAATGATCGGCTGTACACAGAAGTGTACAAAGAGTATGCTTGCAGATCACCATGCTTGCAGATCACCTTGACATATCCAGGCTGACAGCATCATATCATCAACGTGTGTTCCTGCTAAATTGCACTTTTCACCTTCAAGTCCCTTTACAAGCATTATCTAGAATTTGTTGACACAAAGTACCACATGGTTTAATTAAATTGAAATAATTTAAGGCAAGGAACGGTGTCTGGACAGTTGAACAATTGGAAGATGCTTTCCAAATGTTGTTCTTCCAATGGAAGTATGTGAAATCCGTAAAATAACAATAATTATTTCGGTATCATAAATCAAGCTAAAATATTTGTTTCCAGAAATGTCCAGCAGGATGAACACCTTCCAGACCCAAGTCATTTCAACATAATACAGCTGTCTGGAACAACACTGGAATTTCTGTGTTTTTCTTTTTTTAATGAGAAAGCACATTTCGAACCATGGATAATAGGTGAGATTTACAGCATCACATTTAAGAATCAAGGAATAGGATAACTAAGAAAAGGATGACTGTAACTCTTTGAAAAAGTAGTTTTTATTTTAACTTGTAAGGAATCTTCTGTAAAAGGCAACTGTGAATGCAAAAACAAGGGGCGCAGTTTTGAAGACTGCAGAATGTAATCGGGGATAGGAAAGAACACTGTTTTTATCCAGATTGTGCAAGACATGAAAACAGATGAGAAGTGAGGATTCATTTACTTATCTCCCAATATTTCGATGAGCTAAGATTATTCCTATCAAGAGTAGCAGTGCACTGCAGAGGTTAAGAGCTGGACTTCAGGATCAGACATTTTCTGGGTCAGTCAAAGCATGGCTCTGTCACTTCCTCTCTGTGTTCTTGAGAAGTTACTTACCTTCTTCATGTGTCTTCATCAGCAAACCAGACAAAGCTGTTCTGAAGTTCAAGTGATGTAATGCCCAGAAAGTACATAGAATAATACCTGACATACATAAGGTTCTATAAGTGGTAGATTTTTTTTATTATAGCATTTTGATTTAATGATAGAATTTACTGCAACAATACAGTGCCAGATGCATTTTCCATCTGCGATTTAATGTCTTTGTACAGTGATGTGTTGCTTAACAATGGGGATACATTCTGAGAAGTGTCGTTAGGAGATTTCATCATTGTGTGAACATCATAGAGTATACTTACACAAACCTGGATGGTATAGCCTGCTACACACCTATGCTATTTGGTAGATAGCCATTGCTCTTAAGCTATAAACCTGCACAGCATCTTACTATACTGAATACTGTGGGCAATCATAACACAATAAAAAGTATTTGAGAATCTAAACATAGATAAAGTACACTGAAAATAGTATAAAAGATAAAAATGTTACTTATTTTTTAAAAATAGGGCTCTTATTATTGATGGAGTTTTCAGGATTGGAAGTTGCTCTGATGAGTCAGTGAGTCAGTGGTGAATGAACGTGAAGGTTGGTAAAGTGCTACTATACACTTTACAAACACGATACACTAAGGTTACAGTAAATTTATAAAAAAGAAAAAATAGTTGTACTATGGCTCTAGAATAGCTATGGCATCACTAGGCAATAAGAAATTTTTGGCTCCATTATAATCTTACGGGACCACTGTTGTCCATCGCTGACCAAAACATTGTTATGTGGTGCATAATGGTATATATAAATAAAATTGATTTTGGTATATTGATTTTGTATCCTGAAATGTTGCTAAACTCACTTATTAACTCTAGGAGTGTTTTTTGTTTTGTTTTGTGTTAACTTCTGAAGGATTCTACATAGATGATCATTTTGTCAGTAGTTTGGACGTCTTTTATTTCTTCTTTTTGTCTTATTGAACTGGCAAGAACTTCCAGTCCAGTGTTGGATAGACAGTGAGTGGGGATATCATTGCCTTTTTTCTGCCATTAGGGGGAAAGCATTTAGTCTTTCTCCATTAAATATGACATTAGTTGTAAGTTTTTTGTAGATGCCCTTTATCAAGTTGAGGAAATTCTCTTCCATCCCTTCTTCACTAAGACTTTTTTAGCAGAAGTTCTATTGAATTCTGTCAAATGCTCTTTTAGCATTTGTTGAGATGATCATGATTTTACTTTTTAAGTCTGTTGATACGGTGAATTATGTTGATTGATTTTCAAATATTAAACCAATCTTGCTTTCCTTATAAACACTATTTGGCCATGTTGTATTATCCTTTTCACATGTTGGATTTGATCTGCTAAAATTTTGTTTAGGAATTTTGCATCAATGGGCATACAGGATAGTTTTTTTTATTGATAATGTCTGCCTGGTTTTCATATCCAATATCTGGCCTCACATCCTCTTTATGATTATAAAATAAACTCCTCTATCCCTGGTAATATTCTATACTCTGAAATCTAGTTTGTCATGTATGAATATAGCCGTTCCATCTTTTATTCTACCAGTGTTAACATGACATATGGTATATTTTTTTATTTGTTTACTTGTAGTGAGTTTGTGTTTTATATTTAAGGTGGGTCTTTTTGTTTTTTGTTTTTTGTTTTGTTTTTGTAGGCAGGATATAGGGTTGGGTCTTGCTTTTTATGTTTTTGATCCAATCTGACAATCTCTGCCTTCAACTGTGGTGTTTAGATCATTTACATTTAATGTGATTTAATATGGTGGGGTTTAAATCTACCATCTTGACACTTAAAAAATTTGTACCATTTGTTCTTTGTCCCCCCTTTTACCTTTTTCTGTCTTTTTTCTTATTAATTGAATAATTTTTGGTTCCACTTTAGTTTCATTGTTGGCTTATTAGCTATAATGTTTTGTTGTGTTATTTTAGTGGTTGCTTCAGTGTTTGCAGTAAACTTTAAAAATGTATCATAATCTACCTTCTAGTGATATTATACTGCTTTGCATATTGTATAAAAACCTTTCCACAGTATACTTCCATTTCCTCCTCAGGACCTTCGTGCCATTGTTGTCATACACTTTATTTCCATATACAAGGTAAATACATTGTTATTATTTTGTTATTTCCCATAATACATCGTTATTATTTTTGCTTTATATGGTCAATGATCTTTTAAAGGCACTTGACTAATAAGAAAAAAACACACTTTAAAAACACATAGCTACCATTTTTTGTGCTTTTCATTCCTTTGCGGAGATTATGATTTCCATCTGGTATCATTTTTCTTCTAGCTGAAGGACTTTCTGTATCACTTTTTATATTTCAGCTCTGTTAGTGATAAATTCTTTCAGCTTTGATTTGCTTTTAAAAATCATTATTTTACTTTTGTTTTTGAAAAATATGTTTTCTGGGTAAAGGATTCTAGTTCGACAGATTTTTTTTTTCAGTTTTTTTTTTTTCCAGTTCTTTAAAGTTATTTCTCCACTTGCTTCTCGGTTGCATTGTTTCTAATGAGAAATGTGATACCATTCTTATCTTTGTTCCTTTGTATGGAATGTCTTTTTTCTCTGACTGTTTTTAAGATTTTTTAAAAAGAAAACCTTGTTCACTGAATCTTAACTTTAGTATCTTTCCAAAAGATATAATAAGAATTATAAGTTGATGCTGAAAACCTATCTACCTAGTAGCAATTGTGCTTTTCGATTATGGTTGAGGAAAGTGATACACGTCTGCAACATCCTTCTTTAAGTCATCAGGATCCAGCTAGGATAAATCCTTATCTATATTTTATTTTTTCAATATTATTGTGAAAGAAACAGCAAAAACAGGTGAAAAGATACAGGAGCAGCAGCAATGATGAGGAAGTGGAGTCATCAAAAGGCAAAAAGCAGCTGAAATTTATTTATGGATATCAGGAAGAAAGACTGTATTCTATAAATTTGCTTTAATGGTGGTATGGGACTTACAGACAAGTAATATAAAATGAAAACAGCTAAAATAAAAAAAATCTTATTTCTAAAATTTGCCCATACTCCCTGATTTTTTTTTTTAATTTTTGCATAGTTTCTTTCGGTGAACTTGGTCAGTTCGGGCTGCTATAACAAAGTGCCATAAGGGGATTGTGACCAGTAAGGGGATTGCAACCCTTGGCTTGGTGTTGCGCCACTGCACTCAGCCAGTGAGTACACTGGCCATCCCTATATAGGATCCGAACCCGCGGCCTCAGCGCTCCCAGTGCCGCACTCCCCCGAGTGAGCCACGGGGTTGGCCCCATACTCCCTGATTTTGATATTTCCATTAATAGCATGATTTTTTATAGTCACCTACCTAGGCTCAAAACCTTGGAGTCATCTTTTATTCTTCTTCTCCACACTTTTAACCAATCACCCATTATAGTTGCCTTTTGTAGAGCATCTGCCAAAAATCTTGCATCATCAAAATCTCGCAAGATCTTGCAAGGTAAGTACTATTATTCTCTTTAGCTAGATGAAAAACACAGATGCTCAAAAAAATTAAATGGGTGACTCTGTCACTGAGTTTGTGAGAAGAAGAGCCAGAATTCAGGGCCAGGTTTATTTGAATCCCAAGCCTATTTTTTCCCCCACTTTATAATATTATATTCCTCAAGGGATGCTGATACTCTCTGTGGAGTTTATCTCCTGAAAAACCTTAATTATTACTTTTTAAATCTCATAGACACAGAATGAGATTAATTATAAGCTTTGTCTCATGATACATTCTTCACTGGTTCATCCATGACCATCTTTTATTTATTTGTTTGGTTTTCTGTTTTAATACCATAATAATAAAACAATAATAATAATGCAGTTGTAATAATGATAAAGGAATAAATAATAAAAGATCATGAATAGCTAAACCAATCTTGGAAAGAAAAACAAAGCTGGAGGCATCACTTGTCCTGATTTCAAAATACATTGCAAAGCTACGGTAATAGCAACAACATGGTACTGGCATAAAGACAGACATATAGACCAATGGAACAGAATAGAGAACCAGAAATAAAGTCACACATATGGTTAACTGATCATTGATAAGGGTACCAAGAATACACAATGAGAAAAGAATAGTCTCTTCAATAAATTGTGTTGAGAAAACTGGATATCCACAAAAGAATACAATGTACCCATATCTTACACCATATGCAAAAGTCAACTCAAAATGGATAAAAGACTTAAATGTTAAGATCTGAAACTGTAAAATTTCTAAATAAAAACTTATGGGAAAACCTTCATGACGTTGGTCTTGGCAATAATCTCATGGATATGACACCGAAAGCACAAGGAATGAAAACAAAAAATAAACAAGTATGACTATACCAAACTAAAAAGCTTCTGCATGGCAAAGGAAATAGTCAATAATGCGAAAAGGCAATCTATGGATTGGGAAAAAGTATTTGCAAACTGTATTCTGACAGAAGTTAATCTCCAAAATATATAAGAAACACGAACAACTCAAGAGTAAAAAAACTTATAACTCAGTTAAAAAAATGGGCTGATCTGAATAGATGTTTTTTTCCCAAAGACATACAAATGCCCAACTGGTATATGAAAAAATTACCAATGATAATTTAAAAAGATAAAAATTGCTAATTAAAATTACTCAACATTACAAATCATGAGGGATATGCAGATCAAAACCACAATGAGATATCACCTCACACCTGTCAGAATGGTTACTATCAAAAAACCCAAAAGACTAATGCTGGTGAGAATGTGGAGAAATTTGAGCCCTTGCACAGTACTGATGGGAATGGAAAATAGTGTAGTCACTATGGAAAATAGTGTATTCACTATGGAAAACAGTATAATGCTTCCTCAAAAAATTAAAAATAGAACTACCATATGAACAGCAATCCCACTTTTGGGCATTTACTCCCCAAAATTGAAATCAGGATCTCGAAGAGACATTAGCACTCTTATATTCATCAGGGCAGTCACTATTCATAATAGCCAAGATGGGAAAACAATCTAGATGTTCATCAGCAGGAGAATGGAAAAAGAAAATGTGGTTTATACATATAATAGAATACCATTCAGCCTTAGAAAAGAAAGAAATTCTGCAATATGTGAAAACATGGATGAAACATGAGGATATTATGCTAAATAAGATAAGCCAGTTACAGAAAGACAAATACTGTATGATTCTATTTATATGAGGCATCTAAAATAGTCAAATTTACAGAATCAGAGAGTGAAATGGTGGTTGCCAGAAGAGGGAGGAAGGGGAAATGGGAGTTGCTAATCAATGGGCATAAAGTTTTCATCAAGCAGGATAAATATGCTCTAGAGATCTATAGTACAACATTGTACCTACAGTCAATAATAATGTATTGTACATTAAAACATTTGTTAACAGAGGCTAGCTGGTTAACTCAGTTGGTTATAGTGTGGTGCTGATAGCACCAAGGTCCAAAGTTAGATCCCTGTACTGGTCAACTGCCAAAAACAAACAAACAAAATAAATAAATAAAACATTTGTTAAGAGTGTAGGCATCATGTTCTTATCAAAATAAAATAATAAAATAAAATAAAATAAAATAAAATAAAATAAAATAAAATAGGTGTTCTAATCAAAATTAAATTAAATTAAATTAAAAAGTGACTACTACCCAACATGAGAGTTAGGAACCTGAAAATAATTATGTCTATTCAATAGCTCTTTTATCAATCTTCTCCCTCCAATTCCCATTGCTACTACATTAGTTAATAGTCTACATATCTTGTCTTTGCTCCCCCACTTACGATGGGGTAAGTCCAGTTAAACCCACTGAATGTTGAAAATGCATTTAATACCCTGATAAAACCCATCAAGAAGTCAGAAAATTGTATGTTGAACCATCGTAACTCCAGATGCTACTCAACTTACCACAGGGTTATGTCCCTGATAAATCTATTGTAAAGTCAAAAAGTCATAAATGGAGCCATTGTAAGTTGGGGACTGCCTGTATTTAAATTACCTCAAATGAGGGCCGAGCCCGTGGTGCACTCGGGAGAGTGCGGCGCTGGGAGTGCAGCAGCGCTCCCGCTGCGGGTTCAGATCCTATATAGGGATGGCCGGTGCGCTCACAGCGCTCACTGGCTGAGCGCAGTGTGGCTGGTCTCAAAAAGGACAAAAATAAATAAATAAATAAATAAATTACCTCAAATGGCTTATATCCAGCGTTTTTCTCCAATTCATTCTACACATCTCTGATAGATTGATATTATTAAAGTAAAGCTCTCTTTACATCATTTTTCTGTTCAAAATCTTTCAGTCTTTCTCCAGTATTTCTTAGATGGCCTTTCGAGATTTCTTATTTGGCCTCCACCTACATTCTAATTATATCTCACAGTATTTCTCGTACACTGTACACTGTAGACAAACCAAGTGTTAATTTTTCTTAGACCATCCCCCTATATTTTTGTACTTAGCACCTCAAGCCCTTGTACCTACTTGTAAGTGTTCCCTTCCAATCTCTGGCCATTTAAAGTCATCTCTTTCATGAAGTTTTCTTTGATTCTTTCACCTATAAGTAAACACCGAAATGCATGAATCTCTCTTATATTAGTGTATTTCACTGGTGTGATTCTTATTACCTACTAACTCATGCTACAATAATTTGTATTCTTGTTTTACTTCCTTTAATCGACTGTAAGCTGCTTAGGGGATAGGGATTATTTAAAATTTATCTTTATATTTCTCATCAGTGTAGTCACTTAGCTTGGCTTGCTTTTACCCAAGTGTTCTTCAGCACCAGCCAATTCTTTTGCTCTTCCTTCTCAAAGCTTTTTTGTTTTTCATGACTCCACGTTTCTATCTGTGTATTAAATGTATGGATGGTGGTGGGGGCTTAGTGGGGGTGGGAGGAGTAGACATGAGGGAAGGGAGGAAGGGAAGTATCCAACAAATAAGGCTATGCCAGTAGTCCCCAAGGGATGAATCTACAAGCAAGTGATCAAAACACATTGACAGGTGAGAATACGTCAATATTACTACTTCTTATTCCAACAGTAAGGAGCAACTGGGATAATAATGACATTAATGAAAAGAAGGTGGGTTAGAACTCCAATTTCATATCACTCCTTATGTGCAATTTCTGGGGCATCCTAGATGATTAGTCATTCCCACTATATGCCATAAGACCTTGCCCTGAAAGAGCAGGTTCCAACACGATTCACATCCTTATTTTAAAGGAAAATTAGACTGACGAGTACATCTGAATTGAAGAGTACACCAAGCGAACTCTCCCCTTTTTGATGTGGTGCTGTTCTAACCACACACTTTCACAAACTGGAATACATTTCCTGAGGTTCTTTGATGTTTACTTTTTGTGTCCTCTTTCTTCTCTCAGAGCTCCGAGTGTTGCTGCTTTTTTGGAGCTCTTTGTTTCCTTGGGTACTATTTGGGTCAGGGTCTTCCTCTTGCCAGTCTTGATGTTTGGAGAGTCAAAGCAGTGATGGCCAAGTGACTCTTTATTTAATCATGTGAATCTAGTTTTCTTAGATCCATTTCAGTTAAGTTGCTCAGGAGTTCTTTCTGACATTTATTTCTGAGAAAATGCCACTAATGAAAACACTGTAGATCTATTGCTCTACCTGCTGTCTAATAATTTGAATATGGTGTGACCCACCACAGGCTGCTTTTGCAGATTTACACCTTTGGTGGAAACTTGCATGCTGAAGCCCTTAGGGAAAGGGGGAGGGAGTGAGGGAGGGAAGGGGGAGAGAGAGAGAGAGAGAGACAGACAGACAGACATTAACTTGACTCCTTATGCAGGACAGAGAGGAAACAATCACAAATGCTCATGACTTTGATGTCTAAGTGATGAGGCATGTCATATTACTAAGTTGCTCAGGATTTCAGTGACATTTCTTTCCAAATATAACCTACATATTGAATGTACTTAAGAAAAATTCCAGAAAAAAGTTATTTTCAATTTTTTTTCTGGTAGTCATGGTAAGGGATGTGTGTTATTGTTTTTATAATAGAAATAATGACTTCAACCAGGTTTTCTAAGAAAATTAATGACTGCCTGAGGTTAATGGCCTTCAGTCAATCTCCCAGTCAGCCATTAATCCCCAGGAAATGCCCTGGGCCTTGATCATTATTGCATAAATAATACAAAAGTGGGTATAGTTCTCTTGTCAGATGGGAAACATACACTGTCCTTGTTCTCTCTTGGACCCCCTTTATGACAATAAAAATAACATATTAGGGGAAAAACCACAACAATGCTGCTACCAATGAAGATAAATAATCTTGTTTAAATAAAAATTATTAAACAAAATATTAAACAAACTCGAACTCCATGTGTTTGAGTAAGAAATAACAGAAGACAGCAAGGTCAGAATTCCTAGGCAGCTGTAGTTACAGCTATGAGCCACATAAAGTGTAGAGCCAAACACTGAATGAGAACAGTGCAACTATTGTCATGTTAGATATTTCAAATTAAAATCAGGGTTAAATAAACACATAATTGACTATTTTAATGGCAGAAAACAAAAGACGGTACTGAAATTTACTTTCAAAACTAGGACCTTAAAGTCTAATAAAAATATCTTCAGTACGTTTTAAAAGATTTCAAATAAATATTAGGATGAATGGGAATATTTTTCTTATCTCAGAATATCAAAGGATTTTTATAGTCCTTTTCATGGGTTATTTTGCATTCCCAGATCTTCAAGAAGGCAAATAGTAAAATGAAAAACACATGCAGAAAATTAGTATAGCTGTTGTCCTTGACTGCCAAAGGGGTTGCTACTGAGGTGGGAAAGCCTTAGATTTTCTAACTTTGAAAAGAGATGTGCTTGGAAAGCATCATCCATATCCCAAATTCAGGTGCAGAGCTTCACACTAAGTAGGTTCTCAGTAAACGTTTGTGGAATAACTAAATGCTCCTCTTTGCCCTGGGAGTTTTTTGAATATTTGGGAGATTAGCTTTTTATCTTGGATATGTGTTGCAAGTGTTTTTTCCCAAATTGGCATTTACCTTTTACCTTATGATATATTTTTTTTAACATGTAAAAGCTTTTTTTTTTTTTTTTTTTTGCCTCTGAATTCTGATTTTTAGTTAGAAAGGCTTTCCTCACACCCAGGGTAGAAAGGGATTTGCTGATATTTTATTTAGAATGTATAGAATTTAATTTTTTCTATTTTTTGAATTTTCATATTTTCATTGTTTGCATTTCTCATCTGCTTAGGGTTTATTCCTGTGTATGGTGTGGGTGTGGGCTCTAATTTCATCTTTTTCCAAATGACGATCTAGAAGTCACAATGCTGTTTATTAAACAGTCCATGTTGCACTCATGGATGTGTGATGCTATCTCAATTATATTCTCTATTTCTCTATGTAGTTGGGTTTATCTTTATACTCTAGATGCTGTTTTATTAGGCTGGTGGTTTATTTATATGTCGTGTTTTAATATATAGAAGACTTCATTACTTCCCCCTGGCTCTTCTTTTTAAATGGCTTATCAGTTAATTTTGCATATTTTTCTATATTAATTTTAGAGCCAACTCATCTAGTTCCAGGAAAAAAACCAAACTCATTTATGTATTTTTTTTGGAGAGTTGCATTACATTTACATTAATGAGGAGGATACGTGATATAGTCTTTTGCTGAGTCATCCTGATGAAAAACAAGGGCTGTCCTTCCCTTTGTGCACCTCTGCTTTTGTCTTTCACTAGTATTTAAAATATTTCTCATATAGATTTTATACCTTACTGTTAAGTTTATTTTTTATTTATTTTTATTTTTGTTGATATAAATTTTTTTTCTGACATTGTATCTTCTGACTGGTTATTATTTATATGGATCATGGCTGTGGATTTTTAAAATAATTTTGTACCTTGCTAACTTACCGAATTATTTTATTTATGATATTTTTATCATTGATTCAGATATTCCGAGTAGCATATCATGCCATATGCAAATAGAGATGATTTTACATTCTTTTATAATTCTTTTCTCTGATTGTTTTCCCTTGTTTAATTGAATTAGCTAATAAGTTCAATTCTGAAATTGAATTGTAAATTCAATTTGAATTGAATTTAAGTTAAATTGTAAAAGGATAATAACAGGCATCATAGTCTTGTTCTGGATTTTTAGTGGAAATGCCTCTAATATTTACCTAGCAAGTACTATGGTTGCTTTAGGGTTGCAGTAAATATATTTTATAGATTTAAAGAAAAATCCCTAGGTTTCTATTTTACAGAGTATTTTACCAGAGATGAGTTTTGAATTTTGTTGAAGTGTTTTTAAGTGTTTATGGTGATAGTCAAATAATTTTTTTAAAGATCTTTTAAAATGGTGCTTGTACTAATGAATTTTCTAATATTGAACCACTTTTGCGTTCATGTAACAAATCCTACTTGATCATGATGTATTACTTTTTTTAATGTGTTGTTGGATTCTATTTCTTAATATTTTACTTAGGATTTTTTTGCCTCATTATTCTGAAGTGAGATTGGTCTGTGTTTTTCTTTACTGAGGCATTTTATTAAGTTTATGTATCAGTGCTGTATCTTTTTTGTAGTAAAATTTTTGGAAATGTCTTTTTGTATGTTTGGAAAAATTTAAATAGCATCGTATTATCTACTCTTTGAAGATTTAGCTGAACACCCTCATGAAAACATATGCACATTGTAATTTTTTTTTTTTTTTTGTCTTTTGTCTTTTTCCATGTCCGGCAACAGATCGCAACCCTCAGTGTTGCCCCTGTACCGGACCGGGGACCGGCAACGGGATCGCAACCCTCGGTGTTGCTCCCGCGCCTCGCTCAGCCAGTGAGCGGGAACCAGTCTGTATGTGGGATCCGAACCCTCGGCGGGAGCGCCACCGCGCTTCCTTTTTCCGTGTCCGGCAACGGATCGCAACCCTCAGTGTTGCCCCCGTACCGGACCGGGGACCGGCAACGGGATCGCAACCCTCGGTGTTGCTCCCGCGCCTCGCTCAGCCAGTGAGCGGGAACCAGTCTGTATGTGGGATCCGAACCCTCGGCGGGAGCGCCACCGCGCTTCCCAAGCGGCGCATTTATCCAGTGCGCCACCGGGCCGGCCCCTCACATTGTAATTTTTGAGGGAAGTTCTCCACTTCACCTGTGAAAATTGATGTTTTCTGTTTGTTTTTTATTTTAAGAAATCTGCATTGGTGTCTGTGGTAGGAGAATAACAGCCTCCAAAGATGTCCATGCCCTAATCTTTGGAACCTGTGAATATGTTAGATTATTACATGGCAAAAGGGACTCTGCAGATGTGACTAAAGGTAAGGACCTTCAGATGGGGGGATTATCCTGGAGTATTTAATTATATGAATATGTAAAAGTAGATAACATTTTCCTTTTGGGTCAGAGAGATGCGATGTGAGAGAGACTTGATCTGCACCTGCCATTGCTAGTTTTGAAGATGGAGGAAGTGGCCATGAGCCAAGTAATACGAGTGGCCTCTAGAAGCTGGCATGGCCTTCAGCTGACAGCAAGAAGAAGACAAAGACAGCCACAAGGAAATGAATTCTGCCAGCAACACAAATGGGCAGAGAATGTTCTCCAGAACCTCCAGAAAGGAAAGCAGCCTGCAGACACCTTGATTTTAGTTCAGTGAGTCCCAAATTGGATTTCTAACTTACAGAACTTGAAAATAACAAATTTGTGTTGTTTAAGGACATTAAGTTTGTGGTAACTTTTTATGGCAGCAACAGAAAACTAATACTTATCTGTATAGACAGGGCCAAACTTGATAAATATAATTTCCTAGGAAATTGTCTCTTTTAGCTGGTTTTCAAATATATTTTCATAGAATTATGCAATATGGACTCATGATTTTCAAAGTTCTATGTCTTTAAGTGGTTATTTCTTTGTCACTTTATTTTGTGTATTTGTACTTACTCTCTTTTTCTTCAATCAGTTAGCTATTTTTTGTTTGTTTGCTTATGGTTACCTTTAGGTAGTCTGAAATAGCAGGATTGGGTGAGAAGGCAAAAGGCCATATCTGTATCTGATCTTTGCTGCTAGACTGGCCCTATTATCTCAGTGATTTTTTTTTTTTTTTGAGAGGACTGGGCCATATTTATCTCTTGCTAACTCTGTCTCTGAAAAAATATCTTATAATTCTCTTGAACTAGTCTGTCTTGTAGGACTGCTAAGCTTGTCAAGGAAAAGCCAAATCTCACTGATAACCACATGTGGCTTTATCCACTTGTGATTAGTATTGTAAGTTATTACAGTCTATAGTTAATCAAATAATACAGTTAATCAAATAATGGACCTTGGCATAACTTTCCAGCCTGCAATATCTTGCAATTCCTTCCTGGTCACTGTCTACCCACTAAGCTAATATATAACATATTTTAAGTTTTGTTAAAGTGGCCTAATATCTACCCAATTCTGTGTCTGTAGAATATGACATCTGTTGACAAAATCAAGAGTAAAATAACAGTGACTTTAAAAGGTAAAAGTGTATTTGTTTTTCATAAGAATCCACGCTAAGCAGACTGGGGGTATGATATGGCAGCTGTTGTCTTTTTTGCTTTGCAGTAGTCCCTTGGGGGTGCTCTGGTCTGTGTGGCTCTGTATGGCTCACACTGATACTGGGTCTTACTCCAGGCCTGAAGGTTGCACACATCACCTCTGCTGGCATCCAGCAGGGCAGAACGTAGGCACATCCTACATCCCTGTGTTATTCTGTAAGGGAATAGAGTGGAAGGAAAACATAATGTTTATTCTCGGTGCCCATTTTCCCAGGTAAAACTCAGATATCATCTTTTAATGGAAGACGGGAAGATTGGGTAGCGAGGCCAACTGTTGAGGTACGCCACATTCCTTTTCTCGTGACTCTTCCCATGTTTTTCTTTAAAAATAGGATGTTTCTTTGGATTTAAACTTGCTTCAAGATTTTCACCACGGTAAGAATTTATATTGAGTTAAATTTAAGCTAGTGTATTCTTTCTATAGTTTTTAGATGTTCCTTCTGAAAGGAAACAGTGCTTTTATTGTGTATTTTATATGTAATAATGATCATTGCTTTACAAATCAACCAATAAAAAAGGAAGCAAATATCCAAAATTTCTGCACATTAAGAAAAAATATCATTAACGTTTTTATGACTTTCATGTATCCTTTTAGAAACATATACATAAACTCCTTTTTCCAAAGATTTTGTCTAAAGGTGATCATATAATTTTTTATTAAAAAACATTTTTTAATGTTTTTTATTGTTTTATATTTGTACAAACTTCTAAAAATATGTATATATTTTTTTCTTATTGTCTCTTCCCCTGCCAACTGAATAACCCTAGGTACCCATGTTACCAATTTGGTATGTTTCTTGGCTTACTTTCATTCATGGTCATATAACTTTATTTATATATAAATATGCATATATGTCTACACATACAAATTTTAGTTGTATAGATATTAAAATATTTTTGAATTTGGTTTAGAGAAATGGGATCATATTATTATATATTTCTCTGCCTCTTATATTTTTTACTTAACAAGTATATTGTGGAGATCCTTTTAATTATTGATAATAGGTTGAAATTATTCTTTGTAATTGCTGCATGTTATTTAACGGTATGGTTTACCACAACTTATTGAAATTTTTCCCCATTAATGAACATTCATTTTTTCCTCCCATTTTTTGCCCTTGCCTTGAAAATCTGTATTAATCATTCTTATATCACAGTGCTTTATTTCCACGGGATCAATTCCCAGTATCAGGGATGTTGATTTGAAGGGTGTATATATTTTAAATTTTGGTAAGTACTGCCAAATTGCCTTCCCCAAATTTCTACTTCCTCCAGCAATGCATGAGTATATACTTTCCCAAATCTCCATCGGCAATAGGTGTTATCACTCTTAATTTCTACTAATGTCATATGTGTAGTGATAATCTCATAGTTACTTTAAATTTTCATTTTACAATCACTAAAGGTGAATGTATATATAGTTAGCATTTTTAGGCTATTTAAAAATAGTGTTAAAAACCTATGACTTTTTAGTACTTCACTGATACAGATGACACTATAAATTGTCTGAAGAAGGCCACATTAACTGTTTGAAAAGTAAAAAAAATTATATACAACTTTTTTTTGTGCTGCGAAATAACCATCCAACATCCCTTTTTATTTTCAGATGCAATTTCTAATTTTAAGTAGCCTAATTAACTGTTTATTGTTTAAACCCAGCAGATGACTAAATTGTAAGCTTCTACTGTGAGCCAAGAGTTTACTATGCATCCCATTACTTCAGAAGTAAACGTATGTCTATTTTTGTGATGTTTAAAAATAACTGAGTTACTTTTTCTTAAATTTTTTGTTAGTCAAGTTAGAAAAGGGTTGATTGCAAACTCTTCTAGACCTATACAGATGTATGCAGGGTAAATGTAATTGCCCATTCCAGGAGGTCCTGTAAATTTGGAATGGGCGAACTGACCTGTAGATTAAGAGAAATAATTTTGTCATAATTTAGTGTCATGGTAGTCTTAGTATAAAAACATCACCTTTGATTAAGTTAAATATCAAAATTAACACAATTGTGTTAAACATTAAAACCTATCTTTCCAAGTATATATAAGTCTTTCTTGGGTTCGGTGCTTACAGAAAACAGTAGGATCAGACTAGGTATTTTTCAAATGAGATTTTAATATATGTATTAAATATTTCTCCTATTTAAAATCTGAAATCTTACAAAACTCTTCCTTTAATGTCATCATATTAATTCCAAAATATTACAGCTTGATTCACTTCTGCCAGTCCCAACTTTTAAAATCTATTCTAATATCCCACTCATAATTTATATAGGGAGTGCGTGTTAATTTTGTGGTTAATCGGAAGCATTTTATTTAATATAAGAAAGGGACACAAACTTCTTTTAAATTGCTCTTAGAAATTTGAAGTGTACGATTATTGTAGCTCTGTTTAATTGACATACACATTATAGATGCCAAATTCAACTACATGTATTTGATTGTAGTAATTTCTCCCCTAGTGTTATCATGTTTCTCTCAAATCTTTAGCGGTCTGTAGGCTGCTGTATAAATTGTCTGAGTGCTAAGCGAGTATTTTTATGTAAAGATATGCAAAATTGTAGCCACTTGTTTTTGTGTGACAGAGACAGAAACTATAATATAAATTTGGTTGTCCTTGTGGCATTTTAAACAAGCAAAAAAGTTAAACTGTCTATAAAGAAACTGCATTTTATAAGTTTTATTATTAAATCCACCACTGCTTTGCTGACTAATAAAATGGAAAATGTGTGCTTTTATAGGTTTATAAAAAGGCAAGCTATAGTTTCATGAAAAATATCTTGCACCAATTGAATACAGGTGGCTACTTGTTTAGACTTTGAAGATGTAAAAGCTTAGTATAGATGTCTGAAAAAGGTAATATGGCACAATAAAAAAAAAATCTTCCTTTCTTTGCTCATCAATCCTTTGGGTATTCCATGTCAAATAAACGCTACAACAATTTATAGTAAAAGTACACAGTGGAAGTGCCAACGTTAACACTCCTTAGGACTGGATACCTGCCAGATTTTTCACACCAATATTTAATGTGAACTAAAACGTCTTTTCCATTGGAAGTGTGAGAAGGAGCTTGCTTTTCTATATTTGGCAACGCGCTTACGTGAAGTATAAAGTCAAATGCCCGTGATGTTCTCTTTATTTCAACCATGATAAATTGTGTTCATTTGTTTAAGTGCATGTGGCAGCTTTAGTGTTCCAACTATAAATTTTGGTTAACTTCTATTGACATGCTGTATTAAACTTAAGAAAAACAAATTACACTTCACCCGTTTTAATTGACTAAATGTGTCAAAAACACAGTAAGTATAACATGAAAGGTCAGAGCCTTAGTCTACACTGTAATGGGTGTCATGGCAGGGATCCAACTTTTCTTGTACATTTCATTTTTCATGAAGTTTTAGGACAAGGCATACGTTTAACATTCACTTCCACTTCTCATTTGTACTTCAAAGTTTATCATAGGCTGTGTTACTACCAAGCACACTTTTCTCCTGTGCTATTTAAAGTTCCCTTCGAACTGACGTGTGTGCCCAGAGAATACTGATGTTCTCCTGTAAACAGGGCCTTGGGAGTAGATTTGGCATTCAGAGGAATGAAATGCTGATTTATAAGAACACCCATAGAAAAGACCTGGTTTACGTATCTAGTCCTCCCTTCCATGACTGAACAAGCAACCACGTGCTTAGGAACTAGATTAAACTCGGCACACTGGATTCTCTTGGGATCTGATTGAAGTTACCAGTTTTAATTCTTGAGCTCTATGTCCAATGGTTTATATAAATCTTTATTCCTTCAGTAATTTATTAGCTTGACACCTGATGATTAAACACTATTAATTAAGCTCATATGCTACCACCCACTTCTCTTTTTTCTCAGTGTTATCCCTCAGTGGGGTGTCTTTTTTTTTTTTTTAAATTGTAGATGGTGTGGTGTCTTTTGACCTCCTTTTTCAAAATTAGCTCCTTTTCAAGAGTTCAAACATTAGTTTCCACTGTGAATTTATGTCTGGAAACACTCAAAGCGGAGAAGGTGTTTGCAAAGTGTTATGTTTAGTATTGGAGAAAACAGGGATTCTATATCTAAAAATTGATTCTATTTTCATTACTACTTATAAGAATCTCATTCCTTACTACATGTTTTGCCAACAAGAAACCACAGTTTCACGTTGGCAGTGTTGCGGAATTGTCAATATTCTGCTGTGATGAATTTAGGGGAAGAAAGAATAAGAGAGAGTCCCCTTTATTCAAGAACCTCAGAGACTGCCTGATGGAGCCTAATCAGGGGGTTGGATTCTCCTTAAAGAAAGGAAGAGACCATTCCATCCTCCCTGAACCCCGGGGGAGGGGGCACTAATATCATGAAGATTCCCTAGTTCTAAATTATGGGGTGGCAAACTTTTTGTAAAAGGCCACATAGTAAAATTTTTAGGCCTTGAAGGCCAGATGGTCTCTGTCAAGACTGCTCACCTCTACCACTGACAGGTGGTCATCAGCATTGTGTAAACTAATGAGTGTGATTGTGTTCCAATAAATATTTATGGACAATGAAATCTGAATATCATAAATTTCATGTGTCATGAAATAGTCTTCTTTTGATTTTTTCCCAACCATCTGAAAATGTAAACACCCATTCTGAGCTTGGGGGCTATACAAAAACAGCTGGCAGGCTGGATTTGGCCCGAGGCTCCTAGGTTGCCAACTCCTCCTCTAAACTAATATTAACTTCTAAAAGACCCAAGACATTTAGAGTAGGGAAGTTTTCTTTTAAAATAATGGTATTCTAGTCTTCTCTTACATACTGGTGTAGTTTCCCTCCCTTCTCTCCTTTTTGGTCAGATCAGAAATATATCGGCATTTGGAGTCTATTCTTGGGGAAATAAGGATAGCAAACACTGCTGTGGCCCTGCCCACGTCTGCTCGGCGCTCACAATTCCCATGTGTGTCCACTCTGCTGCTTCCTGCAGCCGGCATGTGAGACTCTGCCTACAGTTTTCTGTGGCCACTGGAGTGCTGTTGGCCTCTGATAGGGTGTGCTGGAAGTGCTGTGGCATTAAGATCACTTGGGAGTAGCCCTTGGTCAATGACTGATAGAGTTGGGGGGTAAATGTCCCTTGATTGGGATATCTCTGAGGCATTTTCTGCATTGTTTCCCTGGTTCCTCAGGGGGATTGGAGCCCCAGTTGTGCACAGCTGCAACCTGCTCCAGAGCATACCCTTTATTGACCTTCTTACTTTCTGTTTCACTTCCCTACCTTGCGACTGGTGCTTCCCAGGATCACCTCCCAAACAAACCACTTGCTTGCTAGATTCTCAAAAGATTGCACATTTTTCATTTTAAAAACAGCCTTTTAAAATAACGTAGCCTGCCGGTATAATCTATAATTTTAAATCCTTCCTTTCTTCTTTTGTACTTAGGCACAGCTTGACACCTCTTCTTTGAGTATGGTGGGGATTTTCTCTTCCTCTCCTTTGTTTTTAGCCAAAACACAGATTTCACAGCTATTGGCAGTCTGCGTGATTGCCAGGCAAGGAGCATTCTAAGAAGTGGTGTGACAGCTCCATCCAGGTCACACTAATGGTTGTGCCCTGCACAGCGTGACACACAGCACAAGAAAACAGGTCCTAGTGGACGTCCTGCTTTTGCCACCTCTTCTGTCACACCCATCCTGCAAACATGTCAAAGGATATCTTCATGACAGCTCATTTTCTCTTTTCCATTGTGAAGTGTGGAATTTGGATGAATTAAAACGATATGGCTTCTTTGAAAACTCAATCTTTGATGAATTTCACTCTGCATCTAGTCCACTACAAACTTCCTTCCTGCCCCTGCACTCTGGCCTAACTGCTCACTTTTCTTCCAAAGCACCTTTAATAGGCCGGAACAAGTTATTCCAAAATAGAGTTCTTTTATTTTTTTGAACACTCTTAGGAAGTAGTTAAAAGTTTTCCCTCGATGACACCCTATCCCTACGTCCTCCTTTCATTAGCAGGAAGCATAGACTTCTTTCCTAATATTCATCCTGCGGGCTCCTGGTTTAGAAAACTAGAACCCCTTCACTACTTGTAGTGTATGTGGAGAAGGAATAGGGATGACCAGAAGCCTTTGTAGGGTAAAATTTTGTGAGGAAAGAGATACATAGTGGATAAAAGCAAAAGAGAGACACGAGGATTCTTTCCATTAGCAGCAAAGGGTGGTTGTAAAAGCATCTGTGAATGGTTGGTCAGATGGAAGAGCTATGCTTACCTAACACCAGACAGACTAAAAAAGAACTAAATTTGTATATTAACCAAGAGTTTGTATTTTTAATAGAAGTTCCTACTACTACTTCAAATTGACTTGTCAGATTTTAAGAAATGCATGTTTGAATACATAGTTATTGCCACGTTAACTCTCAACCTGATAAATTTTAAATTTGTGTCTAAGTACGTGGACCAAAAATACCTTAGGTAGTTTGGCATGGGGAATGAGGTGAAAGGCTAAGGTGAAAATAAGGAAGACCTGGCATGGACCAGGAATCACACTGTTACAGGCCACATTTATGTGCTTCAAAATGAAATAGATGCATTCATATAGTTTTAGAACTTGAATTTGAACCTACACTGAATTGGTATGGTCAGTCTTGTCTAGCAGATGGTTAAGATAATTCAGGAAAGAAAAACACAGTTAAAAACAGTCCTGGCTGGCCAGTTAGCTCAGTTGGTTAAAGCATAGCATTGTAATACCAAGGTCAAGGGTTCCATTCCCCTTACTGGCCAGCTGCCAATAAAAATAAATAAATTTTAAAAAATAGATTAAAAAAATAGTCCCGTATCAATGAAAAGGTATGTATTAGATGGAATCCTCCTAAATAACATTATTACAAATATGAATTTGGATAGATATTTGGACTCTCTCAATTTACTTTATATGTGGGCCCTGTACTGGGTTCTACAGGTACCACATGACAAAATGCAGTCTCTGACTTAAGTAGCCTGTCATCTAGTGACTTCATGAGCAGCACCAACAATGGTCCAGGAAATCCCATCAAGTGCCTTATGCCCTTTGATCGATTCTGGTCTTGCATTGTAACGTGGAACACTTATGGTGTGGTCTTAGCTCTGCCCTGATTGTAGATTTATATTGACTTCATCCATTCACTCATTTTTTCATTCTTCCACTCACTCACTCACTCAATATTCTCTAGTCACATACTATGTGGTAGGTATCATACTAAGTGTTTCAGATGTCCTTGTGGAATTACCTTTTTGTCTTTAAAACAAACCAATACAGATTTAGGAATATATTAGTAATCCTCACAATCCAGGATTTGTCAAAATTGAATTATGGCATTACTGAGTTTCAAAACAATCCATATGGAAGTTGAAACATGGCAGATTATGGTCTTTGAGAACTGTGCACTGACAACATATCACTACCGTTATATGAAGACAGGACATCTTCTATATTATGCCTAAAGATTTAGTTGCCAAGAGTTGCTCTTAATACTCTATATAATACTCATGTATCCAAATCCAGCCCAATGAGTTTTCATTTCCTCCAGGTCATTTGAATAATCCCTCAGATAAAGTCTGTCGCATCATGGTCAGGTGTCCCCCACCTCGTGATCACTGCTCATCTCACTTCATCATTCCAGGACTCGCAGCTGCACTTCGTCACGTCTCATCGCCTTTCAGCCCGCGCTGGTCACTCCATCTCACACTTCATCACTTCTCAAATTCTTTGTGAGCTCTCAGCTCTGTTACAGAATCTGTCTCTGCTGTCCACTAATTCCTTATATCCAAACTGAATATGAATTAATCAAGTTTTATTGATATCTAGCATAGATCTTTTCATTGATCAAAACAGGGACTATTTAGTTGTTCATTATCAAAAGGACTTATTTCTATAATAAAATGTGACCAAGAAGGTATTATATGCTATTATATAGTTTCTGGGCTTTATCCCTCTCTAAATTGATTCTATGAACCTAAACAGGCAACTTATTACGAGACATCTTTGTAACATTAAACTGAAAGGAATAAAGATACTTGCTGAGTGCCCTGCTGAGGTGTCAGTATTATGAGATGGTCACGTAGCTATGGTGCTGTTAACTTCAGCAGGTTATTACTTCAACTACATTTCAGAGTAATGTCACTTTTTTTTGTTGTCACCGTCTTTACACTAAACAGCTAAGTCATTTCCTATGTTCTGATGGATCAATTCAAGCTGAATGTTTGTGAACTAATCTGGATCTGAAAGAAAATCTCTATACAAAATGAAAGTACTATTGTTATATGGTTTACCATTAATTTAAGTAGATTTTCCTGAGTGAAGTATTCCTTCAAGTTTTCTATGCAAAATTGCCAACAATGTATTTTACTTAATAGAAATGGTCATAGAAAATTAATATATTTATTCACAGTCATTACATGGTATCTATTTAGATGTTCATATATCGCTATGCGTGATCTCCCACTCTTTGCTTATAAAAAGATCTCAAATTACCCAAGTAGATTTTCCGTCAGTCCACGTCCACTAGAATCAAAGGTTGTACATTTAAAAGTTCACCCATGAAGTTACTGCAATCCTTTTTGCTTACCATTGAGTTTCAATGTAGTTTGACAAAGCATAGGGGAGGCTGACCAGCAATTTCATGATATAATGTGAAAGGATTGTGTTTTCTGATTATAATATTTTAACGATTTTAGAAATTGTATTCAGGGGCTGGCCTGGTGGCGCACTGCTACAGTGCGCCGCTTGGGAGCGCGGGGGCGCTCCCACTGAGGGTTCGGATCCCACATACAGACCGGTTCCCGCTCACTGGCTGAGCGAGGTGCGGACGCAACGCCAGGGTTGCGATCCCGTTGCCGGTCCCGGTCCGGTACGGGTGCGACACTGAGGGTTGTGATCCGTTGCCAGACACGAAAAAAGAAAAAAAAAAAAAAAAAAAAAAGAAATTGTATTCATAGACATATGATACCTCTCACTCATGATTAGCTCATTATTTAATTAGGTGTGGTGAAAATTGAATTTATACTATTGCGGCAGAAAAAATATGCCTATATGGGGCAATTTTATTATTATTTAGAACAGTATTTATAATTTAGAACATTATTTCAGTTAAAAAATTAAACTGCTGCAAATTTAGGGTTACTAACCTTCACTAAGGCCTCCTTGGGTCCCTCATTATTGTCTAGGTACTAAATCATGATATTAATCACATATGTTACAGCTAAGCAGGCAGGTGTGTGTGGTCAATTTTTAATTTTGTTTTTATTTTACTCTGTGGTCTGTGGAATTTAAGACTTTGTTTATTCAGAAGATGATAAGAAAGCCCTGCCTTTAGTGTAGTCCATAAAAATTTACAGAGACAATGCTTTTTTTCTTTAGTTAAAACAATGCATTTCATTTACATTAATGACTGCCTCAGGTTGTAACTGGTTTGCACTTTGAAGCACTTTGGCATTTGTTGGTGATTTTTTAACTTAAGGTATGCAGGTCAGAATACTACTGGAGTGATAAGTCCTGACTGGCTTTAGAATTTAATTTTAGAAATGCAAGAAAACAAATGTTAAAGTGTGTAAATACGAGGATATGGTGTTACATAATTGACTATCTACATAGATATTCTTAGATTTATCTGACGTGACCCAGAATTAGAACTAAGTAAATTTTTCAAATTGAGACAGGCAGTGTGGCATTGACATTTATAAGTAGGTGACTGAGGCAGCGAGTTAGGAGAACTTTTTGCAGTCTCTTACTGCATGCAGACATAAAACTTACCTTATAATTGCAGTGAGATGGCAAAGGTGGGATGACTTGAATGACGAATTTTAGAAGACTCACAATCAGTTTACAAAAGCACAGTGCCTGCTAAGAGGGGACCAAAGTGACATCTAAACTTACTACTTATTTATGCAAGACATTTCTTGAGTCCCTTCAATGTGATAGTTACAGATAATGGTGGTAGAAAGATAAATAAGACATTATCCCTCCCCACGGACAGAACTATATGGAAATAATAAAAGTAGTAGTAGTAAAAATAATATACCATTATCGAACACCTAAAGTTTGCCCACCACCTAGATGTAGTTATTGCTAACACAATGATTCTGCAAAGTACCACTGGCTCCAGTTTACCAATAAAGAAACGGTCTTAGAGAGGTTAAGTAACTAGTCTAAGTCACCAGACAGCAAATGGAGAATTTAGATTTGAACGTTTTTCTGATCCCAAATCCAAGGTTACCATTTTGAAAATACATAGACCAGATCATGTACATTATTTTAGGATCTGCGAGATAGTTTAGATTTTATTCTGAATGCTTTTGAAAGCCACTGATTTTAAACAGCAAATGACATGCCAGGATTTAGATTTTAGAGAAACTTCTGACAATAGTATGAAGCATGGAATGGAGGCGGGTGTGACTGGACACAGGAAGCCATTGCAAAAGTTAAGGTGGGAGAAGATAAAGTCCTGACTTAAGACATGGCAGTGGGGAACAAAAAGGAAGTGAATGGATGTAAGACATATTCTGGAGCGGGTGGTGCAGGGATAAGTCAAGGATGACATTTGAAGTTCTTATCTGAGGAACCAGTTAGAAGATAGTGCCATTCAGTGTCATTTTGTGAATGTGAAATACAGAAATAGATGGAGGTGAAATTATTTGTTAAAAATTGGATTGAGAAATTGTGCAAGCTCATTTTAAAAATTAGATCAAGATAAGAAGGCGAAAAATGAAAGATAAATTTTATCCCATATCTTAAAACTCAGAAATATTCATTATTAATTTCTAGTTCACTTAATTCTAGACATGTTTCTATGGAAAAATATATAGATAGAAAGATAGATAAATTGCAGGATTCACTTAACTTTAGATAAACAATTCTTTACTATAAGAGATATTAGTTCTCCAAAGCTACCTCTAATGTTAAGACAAAAGATTACAGCATATGGCAAGAAGAGTGACTCTGGTTTTATAATGACATGTCACATCTCAGTATCCTATGGGTTCAAGTTCAGTTTTTAACATGTTGAATTTGAGGTGCTTATGAGACAGTCATATGGCATTTTCCTTTATCAGGTGCATTTGTGGTCTTGGATCCACAGTGAGATCAGAGCTAGAGATGTTGATGCAGGAGATGCTGTTGTACAGGTGGAAGTTGAAACCCTGAAGAGGTAACACTGGATTAGTATGTAGAATTGATAAGGGCTGAGGATGGAGCCTTTGGGGGAATTCAAGAATTTGAGGAGTGTGAAAAATGGGAGATTTTTGGGGAGACCCCCCAAAATTTTTAGGTGGAAAAAAACCAAAGAGATATAGTATTATAAAGGCTGGAAAAGAACAAAATTTGAAAAAGTTGTTCATAGTGTCAAATGTCTTAGAACAATTGAGTAAGATAAGGTGGATAATTACCTATTGGTTGTAGCAGTTTGGGAGCAACATGAGTAGATTTTGCAGAGTGGTGGAGACAGAAACAAATTATAGCGAGTGAGCAAGTAAGTGGGAGGCAAAGCCCACTCTTAAGAGACTTGTATATGAAGGTCAGGGGAAGCTAGGGAGATCCCTCACTAGAGGCACAGAGTTGAGGGGGACTTGTTTTCACACATGGGAGAGATCTGAATATATTATGTGCACATGGTAAAATTCAAAACCGAGGAAGAGGCTGAAGTGTAGGAGAAATCAGAGCTGATCAGTGAAGCAGGGACTCCGCAGGTGAGGGATGTGGGATGCAGGACTCGTTTGGGGCAGGAGCAGGGCATCTCATTCTCTGTGCTTGAACATGTGTAGCCACATAGATGTACTTACAGAGAAAAACAGAGCTTTAAGGAAGTTCCCTCCTAAATGACATGTGTTTTCTATGTTAACAAGGGGATAAGATAATATACTGTGTATGAGAGAGGGGGTTTGAAAAAGGAGTTTGAGGAAGTGTAAATGTAAATAGTAAATAGTAAAACTGTTTGTAGCAAAAGGAAAAGTAACAAGGTAGGGACATACAAAAGAACTATTGACTGGCCCCAAAGGCTTGATCAAAGTTGGAGACTACATTTCTTCTTTGTGCCAGATTTCATAACTGTGATTTTCTTCACAGAATTTAAATGTAGACGTGGAGCAGATCAATGATTAGATTGATCCAGTAGTGTTCATTCCTCATGCATTGGAAGGGAGATTGATAAAGTCAAGGACAACAGATGTTGACAAGAGAATATTTGAAGGTATTGACCATGGAATTTATGGCAGATAGGAGAGAGGAAAAGGAGGAAGAAAAGGCAGGTTTCTTTGAGGTTGACTGTAGGTAGCCATGGAAGTGAGAGAGTGGGAAGTTTGTAAAGAGAAAAAGCTGTGACTGGGAGAGTTGGATGTGATGTTTTAGATTTAAAAGATGGAAAACTTTCAGTTGAAATGAGAAATGTAACAGTCAAAAGCAATTTGCACATTTTTTCATAAAGAACGCAGTAACTGGGAATTTCATTGTTGTGAGCTAGATATTGCAAACATATTAATGGGGGTAGGCAACACCCAAAAGGACATGTCTGTGCAGTAATAGGACAACTTCTTCCCTCCAGGCTATCGATTTTACAGAGAACAGTCCTTCTAAGATTAGAGAGACTGAGTCCCATGTGGGGTGATGGAGATGGAATGAAGCTCTATCATTCCAATTCTGCTGCAGATAATCTTAAAATAAACTCATTTTTGCTTTCAAACTAAAGTGATTATATAAAATAATCTGTTAGCATCTTGTCCTTCATTATCATATTGCTATATCGCTTGCACATTATATGGCAAGCGCTTTGATCTCTTTCTCAAATTAGCTGTGATCTCATCTGTGGCAAAGACTGCATCGTACTTATTTTTGTACCATCGGCACTTAGTGGTATCTGGCACTTCATAGGATGTCAGTAATGTTTATTTCCTCAGGTAGGCATAGATAATCACAGAAGACTTCCTGAACTAAGAATATGTTGAGCAACTGACTGTATTTTTCTGTCACGGTTTCCATATCCCACTTACTTCTGAAGGATTAACATGACACACAGTAGGTGCATAATAAACGCTTGTAATTAATTGATTAAATATAGCAACCTTTCTTAATTGTAGATTTTTTGTCTTTGCTTTGTTGTTATTCAAGTGGACCTGCACCTCAAGAACTATATTTACACATATTTGTTTGTTTTTCTAAAACAAACATTATGTTGTTATATTATGTTTCCTGAAAATATACCTTTGAAATATTGTTTATGCACCTTGTTGAAGGTACTTAGTACACTACTCTGATAATTATACAATGATTTTTAATGGCAGGGGAATATCTGTGTAAATTGAATGGATCCTATATAGATTTAGGATGCTTTCAGTCATTTAGATGTTGAGTGAGAAAGCATTATACCCATTGATTCAAAGGCCATGTCTACTTAACAAAAGTGGAAGGTTAAACCCTAGCTTATTCTTATCCTTTTCAAAATCTTGACCAACTCTGTATCAACCCAAATCATTTGATAATTACTTAGACAGCTCAAGTGTGGTTTGGGCAAATCAACAAGTCTGAGGGGGTCATATGACTTACTCAATGTGGAAAAAAATGTGCCATTTTACAAGGGCTAAAGAAGTCATGTTAACTACCGGAACACTTGTGTACTGGAAACTGGAATGACTAGTTCTATTCAGGTGTACAAGCAGATGTCAGAGCTTGTTAGAATGTTTGGCCAGAACCTGTGCCATAGTCTTCAAGCTTCTCTGTTCCATTTTTGATGCTGCACTTCTTGTGTTCGACCAAAGTGACCTCCTTTATTTTTAACGTCTACTGAGAGCTCATTATCTGTCTATCCATCTGTCTGTCTATCTATCTATCTATCTATCTATCTATCTATCTATCTATCTATCTATCTATCTATCTATCTATCTATCTATCTATCTATCTTCCAAAGAAGTTTAAAGTATCTGGTCCTAGATGTCTCATAAATAATCGTACAATTCCACTTAACATGTAAAGTGACCAGGAGAATGCAAGCATGAACCGAATAAATCGTGAACCTAAGTGAAAATGTTCCCATATTCAATGGCAAGTAGACCCATTCTAGGCTGCTTAAATCTTTATTTTAGACACAGATTTTAAAATCCTAATGAGGCCAGAGGCCCAATGTGTTACGGTTCTATAACAATTTCAAGATTTTCTGGCTCAAGGTTAGTGATGAGACAATGTCATGTGTCACAAACCAAGACAAACTATTTCTTTGAAATCTGGGTCAGAACATCATTGTTGGTATTTTGAAAATTTCATCAAATACAGTTTAGATAATTTTAAACTTATAAGCAGTGCAAAGTGGGAATACTCTCATGGAAAAACAATATAAACCTATAGCACTTTAATTAGCTGTTCCCACCATTGATTTAATAATCAGCACTTACACAGCGGGGTATATTTTTGTCAAATGTCATAATTTGTAAGTTACGACACAAGATAATGTGTCAATGTTCTTGATTTCCAAAGCAATTGAATCCTTCCTCTTTTTGAGTAAAGGCTTTTCAAGAAAGATTCAAATAAGTATGGAATCCTAACCAGATATCACTGTAATCCTTCTAAAAGACTAGTCAGTAACAATTTTTCATTCCTGGTTGCTTATCTTATTGACAAAACTTTTCCAAATCTTCTTGGATCCAAAGGAACAAAAGAGCGGGTTGGATGGCATAAAACCTGTTACTTCCCACTATCAAGCTAGATAAGTCGCTTTCACTTATTCAGATTTGGTCTGCAAATATTTTTCTAATGTGTCAGGAAATTTGGACTAACCTCATAGCTCTGGTTTCCTTTCTTTGTGCATTATTAATTACAATTAAAATGTAATATAAACTATTAAAGTTTACATTATTAAAGTTTCCCCATATCTGCTCCTGTATTCTTATTTGAATCAAAACCAACCTTTGAATTCACTTTGGATGTTGCTGGCCATAGTTTCCAGCAATATACTTCTTTAACTCTGTCTTTTTGCTATACCCAACACACCTATCAATGGGACTCATGAAACAGTGTTTTTCTATCCTTTCTTCTATTATAATGTATAATTTTACCATTTTCAAAGACCTCATTCCAAAAAATGGGCTTTTTTCCTCTTTTGTTTCCAATTATAACTCTTTTCTTAATGGATATAGGTTACTGAGCTACAAATGAAATATAGTGTCTAAGCACAGAATTCCTAAAGTAAGCTGCTGAATCAAAGAGGCTTAACATTCTTACTTGGCTTGGTGTGAGGTGGTGAAGTAGAGAAACATGGAGGAGACAAGTTGGTCAATGTGTTGGAGCAAGAAGTTCATTAAGTCAAGGTGTTTCACCCTCATCGTAGCCCTATGATTAAAGGTACCCATATTTTCCTTATGCCATAGATAAGAAAATTGAGATGTAGAGAGATTAAACAACTTTCCTTATATTACATAGTAAGGAACTAGCAGAGAAGGAATTTGCATTTAGGCATGTGTTATTCTGAGGCCTATTTGTGTTCCTAACTATAGTACATCAATCTGATCAGCTATTTGGAAACATCTGCAATAAGTCTTAAAAAGAACTTTGTTATGGGAACTATTCAAAGCTCAAAGGTTATATGAATGTCGGGTCAGTAGTCCTGCGTTTCACACTATTATATAGTCATGTCCCAAATAACTCCTTTGTGTCATGAAAGAAAAGTATTACCCTCATGTGGGTTAAGCTCTGGGAAACAAATTCATGTGAAAAAAACCTATGAGAAATTGATTGATAAAATGGAATTTCAAATTATTTCTGTAAAGGAAAATGTATGTTGAGAGAATTACAAATTCTTTTTTTTTTTCTTTTTCCTTTTTGTCTTTTTTACTGACCAGTAACAGGATCGCAACCCTCAGTGTTGCGCCTGCACCGCGCTCAGCCAGTGAGCGGGAACCGGTCTCCACATGGGATCCGAACCCTCGGCGGGAGTGCCGCTGCGCTCCCAAGCGGCGCACTCTCCAGTGTGCCACCGGGCCAGCCTGAGAGAATTACAAATTCTTTTTTTTTTTCTTTTTCCTTTTTGTCTTTTTTACTGACCAGTAACAGGATCGCAACCCTCAGTGTTGCGCCTGCACCGCGCTCAGCCAGTGAGCGGGAACCGGTCTCCACATGGGATCCGAACCCTCGGCGGGAGTGCCGCTGCGCTCCCAAGCGGCGCACTCTCCAGTGTGCCACCGGGCCAGCCTGAGAGAATTACAAATTCTAATCACTGGAAAAAGTTTTCCATTTAGCTAGGTAGATTCACTTCAGAGGTAGTTAATAAATTAGAAGTTTTCTAAGGTCATTAAAAGTCAGAGTTTACCCTCTTTAAACAGTGCTGAAGATATACTGAGTGATTTTTAATGTCTTTCCTAGACTTCATACTTATCTCCCTCTTACATTTTCTTCATTAATTAATTATTTTAGTTTTTAATTACCTAGATTAGATTTGGTAAACATTCTAGACCAGCACTGAACAATTAAAATATAATGTGAACTATTAAAGTTTACATTATTAAAGTTTCTAGTAGGCACATTAAATTATACAAAGAGACAGGTGAAGTTAATATTAATAATATATAAATATACATTAATATATGTTTTATAATATTATATGTAATAATATATCCAAAATATAATGATTTCAACCTGTAGTCATCATACAGTTATTAATGAGATATCTTTTATTGTTTCTTTTCAGACTAAGTTTTCAAAATCCAGTGTTTATTTTACTCTTAAAGCATATCTCAGTTTGGACTAGCCACATTTCATGTGCTCAGTAGTGAACACATTAGTGGCTACTGCACTGAAAGGCACAGCTCTAGACCCAATGTTGAGGATTTGAGAGGCACATTTCTCCTTCAACAACGTATTTCCCAATCTTTTCTTAAGATGAGGAGTTCTGCAGATGGCTGAGGTCACCTGTTGTATGCTGGTTATTTTAAGTTTCGGTTTCAGAATGTGATATGCTCTGACCTAAGAGCATAAACTTTTTCTGAGCTTAATGTACACATTCCTGATGGACAAAGTTCAGTAGGAGGAAGTCACCATTAAAGTTTCAATCAGGTAGTATTTTCTTATTAAGGCTTACTGGAAACATCCCATTTTCTTCAATAAATATTTATGAAATTACCTGATACATATGAGGTATTGAGAGAAGATATGTATAAGGCAATTTATTTTTTAGCCTAGTTATCTTAAATATTGAAAATCTCTAAATAGATTAAAGGGAAAAAGCCTACCATTTGTTGGGTTCTTACTATGTTTCTAACATATATGATCTCATTTATCCTTTAGTAATCCTGCAAGCTTTATGTAAATGAGAAGACTGAAGCTTAGAGGTTTTAAGTGAATTTCTTAAGATCACGCTTTCCACAGTTGATGAATTCTCTCATCCATATTGTTCTGATTTTAAAGACTTTGTGATATGGTTAAATCTCACTCCACTGCATGCTTGATATTTGAGAAATTTCAGTGTACTTTTTTTTTTTTTTTTTTTTGGTGGCTGATTAGAATCTGAACCCTTGACATTGGTGTTGTAACACTGAGCTCTAACCAATTGAGCTAACCAGCCAGTTCCTGATATCTGAGAAATTTCAAATGCACATGAACAACATTAAGTGCATATGCATTTTGCAGAAACTTAAGGCTGACTCTCAAGAGCATGGGTTTTGAAGGAGGATGAGTTCAAGTTCAAGTTCCAGCTCTTCCGCTTACTAGTTTTTGACCTTGGAAAAATTATTTAAACTCCAGAAGCCTGTTTCCTCATTTAGAAAATGGGCATCATAATAGTCCCTATCTCTTAGGGGTTGTATAAGGACTAAGTGAGCTAATTCAGGAAAGGCACACTGTGCAAAGCAGACACTGTGACTCACCAAATGGTAGCTGCTTGTCTTTTTTTGATCATCAGCAGTGACAGGCCTACTATATGTTAACTCTTTCAATTTATGGGAAGTTTCTTGGCTATTTAATATAGCAGACACACTTTTTTTGCGTTGAATATGATTAAGCAGAGAAGCCCAAAGTACTTTTCCATAATTAACTGAGCAAATTGTATTAGAGAATGAGAACAGTGTTCAGAAGTAGATCTGACGTCCACCAACAGCTAGGGGAGAGGACAGCACTGATGTCTTTTGTACCTACGAACTAATAGCTCTATCCTTCAAAGTTGGTGACCTAGATTTCCTTCTGAAAGATACCTGAATTCTAGCCAAAGCTGTTTTAGGATTTGACTCACCACCTGACCCATCTAAAAAGAGATAGAGGAATAAGGTTTTTCACAGGTCACACCTAAGTCATTCAAAGTTCTTTTCATGCTTCCGCTATGGCTGAAAATCGTATTAAAACAATTACAACAAAACCAACAATAATCAAAATGAACTAATGAACAGGTCAAAAAATACAGAAAGAGAGGAAAAGAAGAGCTTCTGTCTAGGGTTCAAACGCTTCCACTCACCAGTTCATCTTAACCTTTTTGATAATTATATTATGTGTAACAGCAAAGAAACAAAAGGGGATAAAGGTCTTAGGAGTTATATTGATAAACTATGTGTGGGGCTCAAAAATGGCATGGAATATCTTGTTTAAGCTGTAAAAATATATTAGCATGTCATGTTATCTTCATAAATTCTTCTCACACGTAGGGCGGGTGGAGTTCCCGAATCCCAAGGCACATTACCAATTCGGCTGGTCACTGCAATTCATCAATTGTTTTGTCACATATTTGCAGGCTCACAGTTGAGACTGAGGTATTATGATTCTGGAAGGTTTGATAATAGGTGAATTATTAGCTGTTGGGGACAGATTTGCTTCTGAGCCTTTCTGTGGCAGTCCCTTATATAGGAAGGCAATCATTCTCATGGAATTTGCTCCCTCAGACTTAAAGAGGTTTCAAATATGGCTTGCAATTTTTTTCTCAGTAAAATTTCATTAGTGGTTAATTATGACTGGTAGAGCTTTCTGGAAGTTCACCAAGTGTGTTTGAGAGCTCAAACGTGTCAAATTTTAAACAGTCTCATGATGATGGGACAGCCATCTGTATTTTTTGTTACCGTGTTTATACACATTGTGCAGTTTCTTTTTACAAAACAAAAAGACTTGTAGAATTTATTTTTTCTTAGGCTGATCAATTTTACCTTTTTTTTTTTTTCTGAGCATTTACCTAGTATTGTCTGGTTTTGGGTGAGAAATAATTCATCCCAAGGAATATTTAAATAGCATCTAACTTTGGTAAAAATGCAAGCACTTCAATGCTTTTTGTGGATGTTGCAAATCAGGTCAGATGAACCCAAAGGTGTGCTTAAGCCTGGTCATTCCTACCTAGAAGCTTATCGAAGAAGCCAGATTATGTTGAGGTCAGATTAAGCAGAATCAATTTCTTTTCCAATGATGCACATTTGTGGAAACAGAAAGAAGATAAAACACAAAATAATGCAATAAATTTCTCAATAAATTTTTCTCAAAGTTCCAAGTTTGTAGTTTTGAAGGGTATCTTTATATTTAGATAGGTACTTTATTTCACACATCATCATCAACTCCAAAATTAGCTTGTTATTAAAATACTATGAGTTGCTTATATTTTTTTTCAATGAGAGTGGGAGGATATGCAAACAAAAAAGGGTTTCTAAAAAGTCAATGCAAAGTATAACAACACTGGAATAAGTAGATAATTGAAAAAGTGATTTAAATTATGCTGAACCCAAAGTTTTTGCTGGGAACACAATGCTGTCAGAATTTTGTGCTGTTTCTCCTCTCTGTTTTATTGGAGACTCAGTTTATCTGAAAACTGCCCCTATGACTTCCTGTCTGGAGGATAGAGAAGCAGAAATGACAAAACTTAAAGATGGAAAAAGGGTCACCTTGGCAGTGGAACTCCCAAGTGGCAGTTGCATCTACAGCAAACATCCCAGAATACCTAAGTTGATTTAAAATGTTGATAAGGAGTTTTATGTTTTTGCTGTGTTGGGATATAAAAATTTTGTGGGTAGGTAAGGGACATTTCTGTTTCAGCAAAGAATTATGTGGCTGAATGATCTGGAATGAGATTTAGGGTCTGAAAGATATTCGATTATATACTATTAAGGGTTCATAACTGAAATAAGTATGAGTTGCAGATTATTTCTAAGTTATTCTGAGTGCTTTTATCAGCCCTAACCCATGTCATTTTAGAAAACCCTTAGCTTAGGACAGACTCAGTCCTAGATTCTCTTATTTAAAGTGCATTGTAGGGATACAAAATATCCAGACTAAGTCATAGAGTCTATATTCTAGACATTTACGTTCTATTTTTGGAAAGCAGCACTTACTTGTAGGAATAGATAGAGGCGGAAGACCAATGAGGGCTTGAGGTGTTATGGAATAATTGGACTTGGATAGGCAAGAAGCAGGGAGGGTGGTAATCCAGGCATATGTTAGGCAGGTAGGCAAGCTGAACAGCGTTTGAGGAGTTAGGTGGCCCTTCTCCCTTTTGTCTATTCATTTAAATCAGCCACTTATTCAGCACATTCATTTGATGCCCACCATAGGCCAGGTGCCATGCTAAAGATAGTGAACACTGCTGCCTTCATAAAGTTTAAAGTCTAGTGAGCAGCAGACATTAAACATGAAAACAAACGAATATATGTAACAACAAACCATGGTAAGTGGTAGGAAAGAAAAGCAAGATGCCATGAGAGAGACTGGGGGTCAGGGAAGGCAGGTCTGAAGAAGGGACATTTAAGCTGAGACATGAAGGATACACTTATAAAATGTAAAGAATGTCTTAGTTCCTTCTCTGTTGCTTGTAACAGAATACATGAAATTAGGTAATTTATAAAGAAACAAAATTTTATTTCTTACAATTCTGGAGGAATTGGAGGAGAGTCCAAAGGCAAGGACTGCATCTGGTGAGGGCCTTCTTCCTGATGGGACTCCCTGCAGAGTCCTGAGGCAGTGGTGGTACAAGGTATCACATGGAGAGAGGTCTAAGTGTGCTCACGTGCTCTGTTCCCCTCCTTATAAAGCCATCAGTCTACTCCCATAATAACCCATTCATCCATTAATCCATGAATGGATTAATCCATTTATGAGGGCAGAGCCCACATGATTCAATCATCTCTTCAAGGCTCCACCTTTCAAATACCATATTGGGGATTAAGCTACAACATGAGCTTTGGAGGGGACAAACATTCAAATCATAGCCAAGATGCATTTTGTGCATAGGATATGCTAAAATTAGGTAGGCTTCTCTACCAATGGGCTCTTTTGTTTGTTGGTTGGTTGGTTGGTGGCTGGCTAGCATAGAGATCCAAACTCTTGACCTTGTTGTTATCAGCACCATGCTCTCCCAAGTGAGCTAACTGTCCAGCCCCAGGTGCTCTTTGATAACCATGCATCTAGTAAATGAAATAAAGAAATATTTAGGACATGCTCATTTCATTTGGCAAACATAGCCATTAGAGGCCTGGCAAGAAGCAGATGCCACATGCAAAATGAAGCACTCGAGGAAGGTTTCAAAAGGGACTGTGTACAAAGGTGTGGTGAGGATATAGGGAGCACAAGGGACAGTCTAGTCCTTTCAGGGTCAGTAATAGCATGGTTGCCATGATCCCTAGGCCCAAAGTGACAAGGTAGGGAATATGGTTACCAAAATCCAGAAGGAATAGGTGGTAGAGAGAGGGGCAGTGTTACCCTGAGAGAGACAATGACTTCTGTTGAGGGACATAGCAGCCTGAGGTGACCCCCCCAATGTGAGAGGAAGATAAATCCTCAGATCTTACTCTCTTTTCCTCTGCTCTCCTGCTGGGGCTTCCCTTTGGCTGGACCCAACTAAAAGCCAAAGGATGACATATTTCACACAGGTCGGCCTCCCAGTGTGGAGATCAGGGTCTAGAAGGTACAGGGTCTAGAAGGGGTGGCAAGAGAAGACATCCACACAGACAGTCTACACAAAGAACCTACAAAGGGTGAAGCTCAACAGAGGGGATGCAAAGGAAGTATAAGCCTTGTGAAAAGACTTGTCAATATTTGCTGTGTTTTTAATTCATCTGTAGTGCGGTGTGATCTATCAGAGTAAAAATACCGCTGCCTAACCACTATTATAATGGCTCTTTCTTCTGAGGTTTCTCCTACTTGATAATTCGGACTCCTTTCCTAGTGGCTGCATTTTCACCTCTAGGTCTACCCTAATATTATCTGAATCATTCATGTGACAGCTGTGTCATGGGGAGCCCAGTGGGCCAGAAATACCTCACAAAATCCCAGCGACGCACTGCCAGTTACCCAGGCACCTCTGCACATCGTTACAATGCCACCTTTCCTCATGACGAATGCTCTGCTCTTTCTTAGGGTGGCTTTGTCATTTTTTTCCCTCAACAAGCCTCGGGATGTTGAAATGAAAAGAGGCAGAAATTAAAATGTGTTGGTAATACTAGCTGACATTTGAGCAGTGGGATTCCTGTGTTGGAGCAAGGAATGACTGTATTTTACCAAATAGCTCCAATTCCCTTTTCCACCTTCGTTTAAGGTTCTGTAGCAAAAAGACAGCTCTGAAAATTTACGAACCATAACTTGCTCTTCATTACTTGGTCACCCGGTAAGCAAAGAGCACCCAAGCCTAAGGGTCACTTGCAGGTCTCAACATCCTTGTAATTTTATGGGGAAGTTCATTGGCTACAGGAGGAGTGATTAGGTGCTGAGAGGTCACCCATTCACCAGCGAGGCTGCTAAATAGTTTTGTTATTAATAAGGATATACATGTGTACAGAGCTCTTTAGTTATAAAATTTCCCCAAACGTGAGAATCTCAGTTAATTTTTACAGTGGCCCTGTGAGTCGGTCAGGGCAGGCCTGACTAACTTCCTATTTCAGATGAGAAATTGAGCCTCAGAGGCCAACTGACCTGCCAGGGTGCTACCGGCTGAGAAGTGGCAGAGATACCAGAAACCAATTCCATTTTTAAAAAATCACGCCAGTTTCCAATGGAAGACTTTAAAGATTTCAAAGAACATCTAAGCCTCTTATTATTCCCAGAAAATTCAGGAGTGTTGGGATAATCAGGAATTTTTTTTTTTCACTGAGTTTTATTTATAAATTTGTCCAAAGAAAAAAGATCTCTGGTGTTGGAAATAAAATTATGCTCTGTTTGAATCACTGTTCAAATACCCATTTCTCTTCTTTTTCCTCTTTTCAGAATACTGGTAGCAGCACTGAGAGCTATTTGAGGACGGTATCAGTCCTGTCGTGCTCTTCTCTGTCACAAGTCCTTACTCTTAGGAAGAGGACTCATGCAGCATTTTGAACAGATGAGTTATGTGATTTGACTGATAGTTTTAAGAAGCCTTCTTTGGCCATTACGTTGAGTACAGACCTTGGGGTAAGTGGTAGCAGGAGAGTTCCACTAAAGACTTTTGCAGTAGTCTAAGTGACAGATGATGATGGTGGCTTGGACAGCTTGAGCAAAAGTGGTAGAGGAGGAAGTGGTAAGAAGTGTTAAACTTGGATATATTTTGAAAGCAGAGCCAACAGGATTTTTTGACAGATGGGATGGGCTGTGAGAGAAAGAAAGGAGTCAAAGCTAAGACAAACGTTTTGGTTAGAGCAACTGGAAGGGAGGAGGAGCCATCAATGAAGATGGGGGAGACCGAGGTGAAACACATTTGAAAGGAAGATCGAGTTCAGTTTTGAAAATGTTGAACTTGAGGTGCCTATTACACATTTGTATTAGTTTTGGGTTTTTTTTTTTTTCTGTATAACAAATTATCAGAAATATGGTGGTTTAAAACAACATCCATTAATCAATTCACAGTCTTGCAGGTTGGAAGTCAGGCAGTGCATGGCTGGATTTCTGCACAGGGATCCACAAAGCTGAAATCCAAGTGTTGATCAGGCTGAATTCTTGCCTGGATACTCTAGGAAACAATCCACTTCTAGGCTTATTCAAGTCATTGGCAGAATACAGTTTTTTGTGGTTGTAGGACTGAGGTCCCTGCTTCTTTGCTGGCTGTCAGGTGGGGGCAGCTTCCAGCAACTAGAGTTCACCTTGAAGTTCTTGCTCCATGGAGGTTCTCTTGCATCTTTTTTTTTTTTTCCTTTTTGTCTTTTTTCGTGACCAGCAACGGATCGCAACCCTCAGTGTCGCGCCCATACCGGACCGGAACTGGCCACGGGATCGCAACCCTCGGTGTTGCTCCCGCACCTCGCTCAGCCAGTGAGCGGCTGGTCTGCATGTGGGATCCGAACCCTCGGTGGGAGCACCGCCGCGCTTCCCAAGCGGCGCACTGTAGCAGTGCGCCACCGGGCCGGCCCCTCTTGCATCTTTAACAATGGAAAATTTCCCTTGTGTTGAAATCCTCTCATGCTTCAAATCTCTGACTTCCCTACCTAAGATCATCTGAAGAAAACTCTGCTTTTAAATGGCTCATATGATTAGGCCAGATGCCATCTGATATCTCCATTTTTTAAAGTTAACTGTGCCACAAATAACATCACATTACATTGCATCACCTCACATCACTACAGGAGTGAGATCTACCATATTCAAAGTCCTGAGATTTTTCAGAGCATAGACACCAGGGATGAGGAATCTTGGAGAACTATCTTAGAATTCTGCTTACCACAAGATCCAGGAGAAAATGTTGAATAGAAGGTTGGATATTCATATTTAGAGTTCAGGATAGAGAGAAAGTTTGAGAATAATGGGGTATAGATAGTATTGAAAGCTGTGAGACTGAGCTCACTGAGAGTGAGTAGGGATAGAAGAGAGAAGTTCAAGGACTGAACTCTGAAGAACGTCAATGTTAAGAGGTCTGGGAGGGGAGGAGGAACCAGAAAAACTGAGAAGGTGCGACCAGTGAGGTGGGAGGGAGTCTAAGAATGTGGTAATTTGGAAGCCAAGTTAAAGAAAAGAACACCAAATGTCAATATCAGTTTAATAAATTGTGTCAAAGGCTGCTGATGAATCAAGTAACGTGACAAAGAATTGATCTTTGGATTTAGCAACATGGAAGCCTTCGGTGACCCGGATGAGAATGGTTTTTCATGGAAAAGAGCAAGAGTGAGTCTGTTAGAGGTGGGATCAGGGAGAATGCATGGAAACAGTGACTCTAATCTACTCTTTGAGAAGTTTGCTTCTCAAATAATGACAGCTGGGGGAAGGGGAAGTGGGGTCAAGGATGGGATTAAAAGTGAGCTTAAAAAAGGGATAAATAACAACATGTTTGTATGTTGAAGGAAATGATCAGTTAGGGGGGAAAAACTTGATGATCTAGCATAGAGAGGTGAGAATTGCCAGTGTGGCCTATTCAAGGTGAAAGAGTAAGGATCAAGCATATGAGTGGGTGGGTCAGCTTTAGACAGGAGCACGGAGTGTCCATCTACAGTAACTGGTGGGAAGGCTCTAGAGTGTTTGGGTACAGATTGGGCCATGGCCTACAGGTGTGTCGGTTGTGCTCTGCTCGAGGTTGACTGCCTGAGGGGAGAGTGGGAGCTGAAAGGCAGCCAAACTGTGTGCTCTTGATGTGAGATTGAATCTACCTGGTGGGAGGGGCATAAAAGTATCCTTTGGGGGGGTGTAGATGCTCCTAGATGGTATTATAAACTGAATTGTGCCCCCCCAAATTCGCATGTTGAAGCCCTAACCCCAAGTATCTCAGAATGTGACTATATTTGGAGATAGCGTTTTTAAAGAAGTAATTAAAGTAAAATGAGATCATAAGAGGGGGGCCCTAATCTAATATGACTGATGTCCTTATAAGAGGAGGAGAAAACAGATGCTGGATATGGTTATACAGAGAAAAGACCATGTAAGGAAACAGTGAAAATGTGGCCACCTGCATGCCAAGGAGAGAAGCTCAGAAGAAATAACCCTGCTGATACCTTGATCATAGATTCTGAGCCTACGAAATGGTGAGAAAATGAATTTCTGTCATTTAAGCCACCCAGTCTATGGTGCTTTGGTACAGTAGCCCCAGAAAACTAATACAGGTAGTGTATTAGTCCATTTTTGTTGCTTATAACAAAATACCATGGAACTGGGTGATTTATAAAGAAAACGAAATTTATTGCTTACAGTATCTGAGGCTGGGAAGTCTGGTGGTGGTGGCAGTGACTCAGAGGTCTCACATTGCAAGATAGTGGAAGCAGAAAGAGGAGGGAGGGAGGGAGGGAGGGTGGGAGAGAGAGCGAGAGAGAGAGAGAGAGACACTCCCCTCTTTTTTTAAAGCCCTCAGAACCACACCCCTGACCACCATTTTTAATCCATTCACTACTGCACAGTCCTACAATCCAATCACCTCTTCAAGGCTCCACCTTTCAATGACCATAATAGGATTTCCCACCCTCTTAACAGTCACAGTGGAGGCCAAGTTTCTAATACGTAAAACTTGGGGTACACCTTTCAAGCTTCAGTGAGTTTTGGGGGGGCATAATTCAATCCACTACAGGTAGGCAGATGTGGTGATGGAAGTCTGTGGATGTTCTTTTGGATTACTTCCACTTTCTCAGTCAGATGTAATCTTTAAAATGCAGTCATGCAGATGTGGTCTTTAAAATGAACAATATTTTAATTATTTCCTGTTTAATTTCTTCTTGGACCTATACATCATTCAGGGGCATGTTTGTTTTGTTGTTTAATTTCCATGTATTTGTATAGTTTCTAGAGTTTCACTTGATTTCTAGTTATCAACCAACTAAATAAAGTGGGCCAAGCCTGGTCCGATGATGGGTATGTGGTATGAACTAAGAATTACTATTGATCTAATTCTGTGTTAAGCACAAATTTAAAAAATAGTATAATGTAATTATAATTACTGTATATTCACTTTACAATTTATGAAATGTTTTCACACTTAAACCTGATCTCAATGAACATTTGAAATATCTCATATGATCCTCAGAATGACTCTGTGAGTTCAAGCTGTATCCTCATTTTCCAGTAAGGACAGAGATCTAGGAATATTAAATAAGTGGTACATTGCTCATTGGTAGTATTATTAGAACTTGAATCATGTTATGCTAAACCTCAGCCAAATATTACGTATAGCAATGGTTTCTAAATTGTTGAGTTCAATATGTAAGTCTAAAATCATAACTGTAATTGGATGTTGTTTGATTTGCCTTTTTATCATCTTATTAATTGCCTTTATCTTTCAAACAAATTCAGTGTATTCTTTTAACATTCATCTGTGTGATAGTTCTCAACAGGTTTGAAAATTATAATAAACAGATTGATGCAAGTGAGATCTAGCTGTTCAGATAGTGAAAATGTACAGTTTTTTAAAAACTCTGATTGAACTCTTGGACATTGCTGTGCCTACCCTCTTAACACTCTCTAAATTCAGAGAATTCAGGCAGTCTCAAAAAGGCAGACAACGCCCTGTCCCATGCCTGATGACAGGCTGATTGAAAACGAATTAACAAGCATGGCAACGTCAATGAGACTCCAAGCTTCTCTTCCAGGAATAGACCCTCAAGAGGGTAGAGAATGACTATTTCATCATGAAAGGTCTCTCACAAATACTTTTCATTTGCCTGATATGTTCCTTGAAAATGTCAAACTAAGACACATCACATTTCTATTTGTTTAATATAGTTTGTTTTACTTTTCTAACTTCAAAATATTCACCTCAAAGAGGAAGAAATAAATTAGAAATATGTACTTTTTACTATTTTTTGAGGGAGGGCATTATTTTACTAATTTATTCTTGCAGTTCAATAAGAAACTAATTTTCAAATCAATGTTATTTTTCAGTTTTACAAGAAATGTCATGCCCTTCAAACCTATTCCTTCTATTGGTTTTGTTTGGAATCTGTTGAGAGTCACATCCTTTTGTTGTGGCATCATTTCTGCTCAGGAGTTGTCTCACTCCCTTGGAAGGAGTGCTGTGTGCTGCCAATATGTTCGTTCTATCTTGGTAAATAGTGTTAAACAGCATCAAAAATTTAACATGAGGATACAGCATATGAGGTGTGAATGCTTTCAAATTACACACTGTTTGGAATTCTTTCACTAAAGTATTATTTTTCCATGCAATGAGTGTATCATTCTTTGATAATTGCTTTACTGCACTGAGATATAAGCAGGTGAGAATACCTTTTAAACCACTAAATATTGAAGTATGGCATAAGTCTGAGACAAAGAGCATGTCCGAAAATATCTTCAATAACTTATCTCACAGTCATTAAAAAAAGCATGGATATGATCACACTGTTAAGATATTCCAGTACCTTCCCTGTTTCTTCAGAATATGAAAACCTTTCTTCTGAAAGCATTTTAGTTGTCTAAAAAGGCATAATTTGCTAACACTCATACTAATTTTCGATTAAATTAGCAATGATTGTGTATATCAGTACATGAGTGGAGATGAGTTATAATAGTTAAGATAAACTAATTTTTATTTCACAATTCTACACTTCTAATTATAAGAATCTCAACATTGCCAGGAATATAGAATTTAATATTCATTATGTAAGAAAACTGGAAAACTATTACTTGAAAAAATGCATTGTTAAGTAAATACAATGTCCTCACGGGTTAGCTCTTTTCTTTCCACTTTTGATGTTCTCTCTAACTTCTCTTTATCTGTGTTAGTCAGGGTTTTCCAGAGAAACAGAACCAATAGGACATATGTAGGTATAGAAAGAGGTTTATTATGAGCAATTAGCTTATATGATTATGGAGGTCGAGAAGTCCCATGATTTGCCATCTGCAAGCTGGAGGCCCAGGAAAACCAATGATGTAAGTCCCTGTCCAAACCTGAAGGCCTGAGAACCAGGAGCTCCATTGTCCAAGGGCAGGTGCAGATGGATGCCCCAGAGCAAGCAGAGGCAGTGATTTTGTCCTTACTCTGTCTTTTTCTTCTATCTGGGCCCTCAACAAATTGGATGATGCCCACCCACATAGGTGAGAGTGGATCTTCTTTATTCAGTCTACAGATTTAAATGCTAATCTTTAATCTTTTCTAGAAAGACTCTCATAGATACACCCCCAGATAATGTTTTACCAACTATCTGGGCATCCCTTAGCCTACTCAAGTTTGCACATAAAATTAACTATCACATTACCTATCCCAAACTCCTAAGTCCTTTAAGATTCTTCTCAAATCCCACTTTTCAGAATCCTGACCTGAGAACCCCAGCCTTCATCAAACTCTATCTCCTGAGCAGAAATGTACTGATTATCTGTATCATTGATTTAGACCCAATTATTGTAGAACTGATTACATGCAGCTTTGTACAGTATAACATATCATGATTTAATTTTTAGTGCATGTAATTTTATTATTTCTCCAAAAGTTTCTAAGATGTCTGAAGGCAAGCAGGTCATGCTTTTGTTCTGGGTGTATATTAGCTATATATTTTGTTAAACAAATTATTTTATTTATTTATTCAACCCTCACTATTCAGTGCTCTCTACAAGCCAGGGGCTTTCATTTAAGTATTGGCATAAAAAAATTCATTTGTTGTTTATTAATTCAACACATTTTTGAGTGTTTACTAGCTACCAGGTGCTTGAGATACAAAGTGAATTAAACCTCTGGTTTCATGGGTCTTACATTTTAATAGGGGGACAGATGGTAATAAAGAAACAACCAATACATATATACCACCAAGTAGTGATAAGGGCTGTGAAGAAAATGAGACAAGGTAAAGTGAAAAGAGTGAAAGAATGTGAGTATGGGAATATTTTAGAGAAGATGGTCAGGAAAGGTCTCTGAGGAGATGGCATTTGAGCAGAGACCTGAGAAAAGTGAGGGAGAGAGACAAGCAAATACCTGAGGGAGAGAGTTCCAGCAGAGAAACAGCAAGTCCAAATGCCTAAGATGGGGGTGCCCTTGGCATGTTACAGGCACAGCGAGAAGGTAAACTGCAGATAGATGGCCTTAGTGACAGGGAGAGCTCCCTGGAAGTGAAGTCAGAGAGATTGCCAGGACAGGCCATGGAGGGCTTTCAAGGATTTAATTCTATGCATGATGGGAAGACACTGGGGGGTTTTGAGTAGGGGACTGATATGGTCTGATGTGTGACAAATAAAACAAATGAAAAAGACCCTGGGACTGTACTAAAGACTTCAAATTTATTATTCAAAGCTCTATTCAAATTAAACTACTAAATTGAAAAAAGGAATTTTTTCAATTTAAACAAATTTTTTATTTTTTCAATTTTTTAGAAATTTAAAAAATGACCCTGTGTGTGGTCTGTGTAGGGTGCATATAGAAGTGAGTAATTGTGGAAGTGGCAAACAATAAGTTTAAATGGAAAATTATAGTCTCAAAAGTCATAAAGATGACAAATGTAGCCTTTATAAACTGAAACTCAAATCAAAGAAATGTAGTTTATTCATTTGAGAAAAAAAGCTGTGACTCTTGAGTTTTTGCTTCCATTTTCTATAACTCAAAGTATAAAGACATGATTTAAATACTCTATGTAGGAATATAAAGTACTCTGAACTGAATTGTAGGTCTTAAACAATATTTAATAAAAATTTACAATAGATATTTGCTTCATATCAGGACATTGTGATTTGTTGGTAAGTAGATCTAAAGAGCTGTGAGATAGAAACATATGATTTTAAGGTATTAAATTATCATAGCTCCTTTTTCCCATCCTTATATGGGATCCCAGTGCTGTAATTAAGGGATCTGGGTTGTAATATTTATTTTGATCCTAGTGTGATAGATGCCTTGGAGCAAGACAAAATAATGATGGTAATAGCTAAAGTTTATTGAGTGTTTACCCTGTGCCGGGCACTGTGCGAGCTATGTGCTTTATGCTGGTGTTTTAAGGCCGTTATTAAAGGATTTTCTTACCAGAGTTCTTTTTCTATTACTATTTTTATTGACAAATTATGATGGTATATATTTATAGGGTACAAGTGATGCTGTGAACTGTATATACAGCGCAGAATGATTGAATCCAGCTAATTAATACATCCATTACCTTAAATACTTATCATTTATTTTTCCTGTTTTCTATGCAACTTTGTACCCTTTGACCAGCTTCTCCCCAATCTCCCCACCCTGCAGGCTCTTGGAACCACCATTCTATTCTCTGTTTCTGTGAGTTCACATGTTTTAGATTCCACATATGAGATCGTGCAGTATTTGTCTTTCTGTGCCTGGCTTATTTCACTTAACATAATGTTCTCCAGGTTCATTCATGTTGCCACAAATGACAGGATCTTCTTCTTTTTTAAGGCTGCATAGTATTCCATTGTGTAATTTTCTATATCCATTAATTCATTGATAGACAATGAATGGTTGATTCCATAACTCGTCCTCGCCAGAGTTCTAAACCTAATGAGACACAGAACAAAGTTGGTCTGATGGAGAAGCAAATATTACTTTTGTTATGAATGAAGCTAATATGGCAGTAACAGGCAATAGCAATGTGGCTATAACAGGCTTCCAAATACTGAACCCTGGAATTAGATAGGTTTTCACATTCAGTCTCAGGTCATGCTGGTCGACTGTGGGATTTTCCAAGTGAAGGACAGCCTGAGAGGAGCAGAAATGAGCAGGGGGAGAGCATTCTGTGAGTAGTTGCTTCCAGGATCACGGGAGAGAACGGAGCTGGGCTACATGACGCTGCCTCCTCTTTCAAAGTCACCAGTCAGGGGTATTTCAGGCAATTCCCTCTGCATCAAAACCATAGGAATAGGGAAGAACTGTTCTCCATGGTAATGGCTGTATTAGCTCACTTAATTCTCACGGCAACCCTGTAGAGAATCACCAAAGTCCCACAGCAAGGATGTGGTGCAAGCAGCCTTCGGATCCTGGTAGTCTGGCCCCAGATCTCACACTCTCACCCACATGTCCTTCTGCTTCTCCAATCTTTTTGAGCTGAGCTTTCTTATCTGAAAAAAAAAATGAGGGGGTTAGACTAAAAAAATCTCTAAAAATTCCTTTCAACTTTAAAATGCTTTAATATGCTTTTAGGTTTATTGTAGAAATATCTGGGTGTGTGAAGTGTTTCAAACTCCTCAGGCAAGGGAAAATATGGAACAATACTATATACAACTTAAAATGTTATTTTGATGAAAAGTCATCGTAGGTAATTGTAACCCAATTCTGTTTTCAATGTGGAAAACTTAACAGTTTAAAAAGGAACAGACAGATGGAATTTTGCTAATGTTTCCAAAAAGGAAATATGATTTCACATGCATATTATATGCAAGTTTATGAATGCAGTCATGGTGTCTGGAACCTAAGTAGGAAACTATGATGAAAATCAGTGAAGTAAAATATCAAAATAAAACATTGCATGACAACTGCTAATGGGGAGCAATGCTGGCGCCTTTAATAAAACCACTTGGGAGTATTAACATGATGCATAAGTGGCTGAAGGGTTCTGAATTTCCCTGGCGATATTCATATATCACAAAATGAATGTTAGCTGGCAATAATTCAAGAAGCAACATGTTTAGCGGACTACTGGTGAGATGCCGAAGTTGTGATCACCAACAGTAAATTGTGACATTTTTTACTTTGTGTCAGAAATAAATAGACCCTCATTTATAATTTCCAAAAACTTGTTTGGAGAAAATATTTAAAATTATAATCTCAATTAAGGATGGAATGTGTGATTTAAGTAACAAACTCACCTTTGTATATGTGAAAGGGTAGGGACATTACATGTTTCCATACAAACTGCTTTTGATGCCTTCCTGGTAGCAGAGAATTTATTCCACACTTAAATGCACTCTGGGCAATTTGAAATAGTATTTTAGATGGGAGATTTAAAAAAAAATTACCTTGAATTAAGAAGTTTCTAAAAATGGCTTTAAACCAATATAAGTTCTAATTAAGTAATTCATAGTTCAAATAACTTCAGTTTTTAAGTCAAACCAATTCAGGAATTGGCAAGTGTCAGATATCTTATTTGATGCAATATATCTAATGAGCTTCCCTGTCCTTCTCCACCCTAAAATTCCAAAGAATGTCATTACCTTTACTAATTACAAAATTTAACTTTGATGAGTGTCACTTTTTTTTTTTTTTTTTGTATTTCCTTTATTCACGGATTGTTTAGCATAAATTCTTGGCTTGTATGTACCATCCTCTTGAGTAGCACTGTTTTCAAGAAGAGTTCTGTTGGCATCTCAGGGGTTCATTCTGAAGTATTTTTTGTCTTTTTGGTTTAAAAGAGATTTTAATTGCCTGCTGGAACTTCATATACACTTACTCTTCCCAAAATATGTGTGTGTATTTTAAACTATGAGCTGAAATGATTTCTTTAAAAATTATTGTATGAATGAGATACTATGATTTTTAATTTCCATGTAGAGTCTAAGCATAAGAATGATTTTTCTTTTTGGTGGCTGGCCAGTTCAGGGATCAGGACCCTTGACCTTGGTGTTATAACACTGCTCCAACCAACTGAGATAACCAGCCAGCCAAGAATGATTTCTTAATGATGCAATTTTATCTATATACACTATAATTTGCTTCTAATAATAGGCTTATTTTATTGACTAACATCTCAAGATAGAGGAAATGGAGTAATGAGGAGTAGAGTTGACATATTAGAAAGGTAAGTGACAAATACCAAATACCCTGGAGGAATGTGGTTTAATAAAACAAATAGAAAAAGCACCAGGATTCTTTCTTTACTGCAGTATTACAAAGTGTAGTAAAGTCTCTGAAAATGTAGCCTAAAGTAAACTAAAGCTACATTGTTTGACTCCTAATAAATTATATTGATGTATAAAAAACAAATGAATAGCAAGTAGTAAATATGAGTGTATAAATGAGTTGATATGTATTCAAAAACCTACTAATACCCAGGGTGTAATGACTACAGAGAAGACAGGAACGTGGATGGCTCTCTGAACAGCAAGACTTCATTTGCTGCTTATTTTGAGAGCAGTGACCTGGACCTCTTGTGAAATACTCTCCTGTGATTTTCCACCTATAAATAAATTGCTTTGGGTCTGACAGCTTCTAATCAGTGAATAATGATTGCTGACTGGGCCTCAGTTATCAACAGCAACAACAGCAGCGTTTATGGGACATTTAATCCTCCTAACAACCCAGTGAAGTAAGGATTGTAAGTACCTTCACTTTACCCACAAGCAAGCCAACGCTTAGACGGTGTAGGCCACCTGCAAAAGGTCATCAAACAATGCAAATATAACAGATATTTATTTTGTTCCTGCTATGTTCTAGGCATCATTCTGGTTTTGAGGACTAAACAGAATAGATGATAGTCTGTGTTCACAATTTCTGTATAGTTTTCTGGGGAAAACAGATAAATTCCTAGTAGAGACTAAGAACTAATATATGAAGTACAGTCATGTGCCATATAACGTTTTGGTCAAGGACAGACTGCATATGTGATGGTGGTCCCGTAGGACTATAATGGCTGTATCATGTAGCCTAAATGTGTAGTAGGCTATACCATTAGGTTTGTGTAAGTACACTAGATGACATTCACACAATGACAAAATCGCCTAATGATGCATTTCTCAGAGTGTATCCTTGTTGTTAAGTGACACATGACTGTACTGCATTGGTGTGATGTGAGAGACAGAACACATTCATAGGATCTGAGGGAAGACTTCAGCAGGCAGGAAGTAACAAAGCAGGCTAAAAGAGTTCTCTTTCTTTTGTGCACCTTGCTAATGAAAACAGACTGTGTTCATCTTTCTTCATTTAGCTCTGCAAGGCTTTAGTTCTTTGTAATTGTTTCACAGCTTTCCACTACACCACATGGGAAACTACTTTCTTTTGCACATGTCATGCCAGAATCGACCTTACATTTATTTTCAAGGCTGTGTTTGGAAGGTACTTATCTATTGTGCCAAAGAAAATATATACTAGAGAAAAACACTGAATTATTTCCTAGATACATGGAATCTACAGCCGGTTGTTTATAAGATCAAGTTACTATTTATAAACTCTCGATTTTAATATAATATGTTTTAGAAGCTAAAAAAAGCTTTATTTGTCATTGCGAATGTTTTAACATTTAGAAGTTAGGCATTACATGTACCTTCCAGCCACATGGAATGATTACATGAATTTATAGCATCGGCGGAGCCATCTGTAGATCTGACTAGATTTAAGAATGAAGTACATAGCATACTTGTTCAGTCATTGAAGTTCTGAGCAGTGGAGGAGAGCACCAGGATATTATCTGCCCAGCTTCTCTTTTCTAGGATCTGCCTCTCCCCTCTAAATTCATATGTTTGCCATAGGTACCACCATGTTTATAAATGTGTTGATTGGTTTAGGGTGGGAAGAAGATCTAAGTTGGGCTAATCATATTCTCCCACAATTTTGCCTCATTTGTTAGGCTTGGCTAGTCAGAGTCTGTTCTGTTTCAGTCCCAACTGGGTGGACTGCAATTCGATACTGGCATTAAGTAGCTGGAGTTAGCATCAGACTCCACAGACTTATGGGCTCAATCTCTACAAGACTGCTCTCACTTCTGACAATAGCTGCAAGTAGAGTTTTTAGGCCACCAACATTTCTGACTGATCAGTTACATATTTGGAGGTTCCTATGACCTCCTCAAATTTATTAATTTGCTAGAACAACTCACAGAACTCAAAAAAGTGCTGCACTTAACAATTAGAGTTATAAAGGACATAAACCATGAAGAGCTAATTAAGAGTCACAGGACAATGTCTGGGATGGTTATACATGTAGCACTTCCATGCTTTCTCCCCATGGAGTTGGAATGCATAACTTTTCCAGCACATCAATATGCCCATCAATCAGGAAGTTCCTCTGAGCCTCAGTATCCAGAGTTTTTATTGGGATCTTATTTCATAGGCATGATTGATTAAATCATTGCCCACGTGATTGTACTATATCTCCAGTCCCCGTCCCCTCCCTGGAGGTTCAGTGGCTGAAAATTCCACCCCTATAGTCATGTTTGGTCATTTTGGTGACCAGCCTCCATCCTGAAGATAGCTAGGGACTGAATACAACACCAGTCACTTCATTAGCATAACAAAGATGCTCTTAGCAGCCAGGCAATTCCAAGAGTTTTTGAAGCTCTGTTTTAGGAACTGAGGGCAAAGACCAGATATATTCCTTATTATACCTCGGAATCCATCTTTAGAAATTCTAGTATTGGAACTGTGAGAATTCAGTCTCTTTAGATGATCCTACTGTGAAATGTAAGTTTTAGGGCTGCTGCCTGACATTTCTCACCAGAAAAACAGAAGCCAATGTGTAGGGAGAAAAAGAGAAATGAAGCAAACACAGAGAGAAGAAATGAATGGGTGAGAGAATGAGCCCTTGGAGATTTCAGTCCTTTTTAAAACATTTTCCTGTTCTTTGTTTCTTTGACATTCTACATTATACTTACTAAATATCCTTCTCCTTTTCTGACTTTATTCAATTCCAGCTGAGTTTCTCAAACACCTAACTGAGCATTCTACCTATAGAGTGGGCAAGTGAACATTTGTGTGGGATTGGAAGAAGTATGTATACTTAAATAACATTAAGCTCCAGGCAGGATTTATACAAATTTATTACATATTAGAAAGTCATTTGCTGCCTTGTACGAATGATGATCTTAACTCTTCAGAGTGAGTTGGTGTTGGTGTTTGAAGAGTGTTTTTCACCCATTGCCAGGTGTTTTCTTCTACACTCTGACCCTGACTCAGGTCTCTGGCAGTAAGAACATCTTTTTATTTATAGGATTCTATTGTAGTGGCTGAAACAGAATTGGAACAAGCACCCAACTCCAGATTTTGCTCTTGCTGGCCCAGGATCTGCTGCTGTGTGTAGGTGCAGTTTGTGTTGATGGTGGCAGCAACTCTGCTAGTCTCCTTCAATTTTCCTGGATATATACAAGTTCCTTTAGGGGCACCACAGTTGTGGTTTTGAAACCTTAATTTTGGAAAAATATTTAAGCTCTTGGGAACCCTAGACAGCACGTTACTTGACTCTGAGCTTTGCACATTTTCTTAAAGGGTCTGTGAGTGTGCTATCAGTGTGTGGAGCATATTTGCCTCACCTCATGGCTTTTGCATGCGCTGGTCTCTCTTCCTGTAATGCTCTTCCGTGAGATAACTGCCTGGCTTGTTTCTTTACTACTTTCAGGCTTCTTCTCAAGTGCAATCCTCATAGTAATGCCTCCCTGACTACCATATCTAAATGGCTCCCTCTACTCATCATTCTCTGTCCCTTTATTCTGTTTTCTTTTACTTTTCAGCACTTACTAAAAAGCTGACATATTACACATCTGTTTGTTCACTTGTTTATGTCTGTCTGCTCCTTTAGAATATAAATTCTCTGAAAGGACACTATCTACTTTATATATTTCTTTACCCCATCACCTAGAAGAGTACCAGTCACTTTGTAGGCACTAACAAAAATTTCTTGAATAAGGATAAAAATGACAAAATCTTTCTGCTGCTCAGTACATTTGAACACCCTTCCTACATTGGGGGGGTATTTACTGCCTTGTGAATCTTGCTTCTGCAAGAAAGCAAGTTCAATACTTGATTTTGAATCCTCCCTTACAGCTAGGGCACCAATCAGATGCATCCACATGACACTCTGATTCATAAGACAGCAACTTCTGGAAGCATGTACCAGGAAGCACCCACCTGCATGTGTGTGTAAAGACAACAGTGGTGGATGTCCTAGTGGCCAATGCCTGCAGCCAGTGGTGTGATCTACAGTGTTGTGTCTTGTGTCTAGTGGTGTTTTGAAGGAAGACATGAGTTCTACATGGGTTTGGGGATTGAAACTGGCTAGACAGCCCTCAGGTTATACCCTCCCCTTTCTAGAGAGCTTGTGAGCTATGTAGGTCACTTTAAAAAATAAATTTCTTTTCTATTTTAACTAACTTAAGTGAATGCTGTTGTCTATTGAGAATCTCAACTGATTCACAGCTGATTTGAATCTAAACAATATATTTAGATATCTAAGGTTTATTTTCTATTTTTATTTAATTATTTTTCTTTATTTTTAAGGGAGTTTTAGTTTTACAGAGAATTTGAGCGGGAAGTACGGATAGTTCCCATATCCTCCCCCAACCCGCATGTACAGTTTTCTCCATTATTAACATGTAACATTAGTGTGGTACACTTGTTACAATGTGAAGCAATATTGGTATATTATTATTAACTTAATTTTATATTAGTGATTTCTCTTTGTACTATCCAGTTCTATCGGTTTTGCCTCATGTATAATGTCATGTATTAACCATTACAGTATCATATGGAATAGTTTTGCTGTCCTAAAGATCTGTGCTACACCTTTTTATCCCTCCCTCCCTGCCTCATTCTCTGAAATCCTGGCAACCACTAATTTTTTTTATTACCTCAAACATTTATTAGGTTTTTGCATTGGAAACATTAAAAATCCTCTCTTCTATCTAATTGAAACTATACAATGAATTGCTGTTAGTCACCATACAGTGCTACCGAACACTAGATATTATTCCTCCTATCTAGCTGTATTTTTATATCCATTAACAAACCTGTCACTATCCTCTCTCTCCCTTACCTTTTCTAACCTCTGATTAACTGCCATTGTACTCTACTTCTACATGATCAACTTTCTTATCTTCCATATATGAGTGAGATAGTACAGTATTTCTCTTTCTGTTCCTGGCTTACTTCACTTAACATAGTGTCCTCTAAGCTCATTCATGTGGCTGTGAATAGCAGGATTTCATTCTTTTTTATGGCTGAATAGTATTCCATTTTGTATGTGTACCACATTTTCCTTATCCATTTATCTATGGTTGGACACTTGGGTTGATTCCATATCTTGGCTATTGTGAATAATACTACTATAAACATGAGAGTGCACATATCTCTTCAATATACTGATTTTCTTTCCTTTGGATATATATATATACCCAGTAGTGGGATTGCTGGATCATATGGCAGTTCTATCTGTAATTTTAGGAGGAGACACCAGACTGTTTTTCATAATGGTTGTACTAAATTATATGCCAGTACCATGCTGTTTTGGTTACTATTGCTTTGTAGTATATTTAGAAGTCAGATAGTGTGATGCCTCCAGCTTTGTTCTTTTTGTTGAGAATTGCTTTGGATAATTGAGGTCTTTTGTGGTTGCATATGAATTTTAGGATTGTTTTTTTCTATTTCCATGAAGAATGCCATTGGTATTTTGATCAGGATTACATTGCATCTGTAGACCACTTTTGGTAGTGTGATCATTTTAACAATATTAATTCTTCCATGAACATGGGATGTCTTTCCATTTCTTTGTGTTATCTTTAATTTCTTTAATCAGTGTTTTATAGCCTTCCTTTTACAGATATTTCACCTCCTTGGTTAAATTATTTTCTAGGAATTTTATTTTATTTTTTGGTAGCTACTGTAAATGGGACTCTTTATTGATTTCTTTCTCATATTGCTGATTATTGGTGTATAGAAATGCTACAGATTTTTTTTAATGTTGATATTGAATCCTTCAACTTTACTGAATTTGTTCCTAAGTTCTAAGAGTTTTTTGGTATAGCTTTTAGGTTTTTCTACATATAGGATCATGTCATCTGCAAACAGGGACAATTTGATTTTCTCTTTTCTAATTTGGATATCCTTTATTTCTATTTATTTATTTATTTACTTACTTTTAATTTTACTTTTTCAATATGCAGTGTAGTTGATTTTTGTGTCCCTTTACCAATTCCTCCTTTTCCTCCTTTCTCCACCCCTGCATTAACATCAGATCTGTTCACTTGTCTTAACAAGGTCAAGGGGATGATCATATGGTTTTTGTCCTTCATTCTGTTGATGTGATATATCACATTTGTTGATTTGCATATGTTGAACCATCTTTACATCCCTGGGATAAATCCCACTTGATCATAGTGAATAATCTTTTTAATATGCTGACATAGAAAGAGGATTTGACAAAATTCAACATCCCTTCATTATAAAAACCCTCAATAAATTAGGCATGGTATGAATGTACATCAACACAATAAAGGTCATATATGACAAACTGGCTATTAATTTCTAGTGTTATTCCATTGTGGTTAATTGATATACTTAGTATGATTTGAATTATTAAAAATTTGTTGATACTTGTTTTGTGGCTTACCATATGGTCAATCCTGGAGAATGTTCTATATGCTGATTAGAAGAATGTGTATTCTGCTGCTGTTGGATGAGATATTTTGTTAAAATCTGTAAGGTCCATTCAGTCTATGGTGCAGTTTAAATCTAACGTTTCTTTGTTGATTTTCTGTCTAGATGATATTTCCAATGCTGAGAGTGGGGTGTTGTAGTCTCCAACTATTATTGCATGGGGGTCTACCTCTCCCTTTAGATCTAATAATATTTGCGTTATATATATGAGTGCTCCAATATATATATGTTTATATATAGATGTATATATACTTATGAACATATTCTCTCACTGAATTGACCCTTTAACATTATATAATGATCTTGTCTCTTTTTATAGTTTTTGACTTAAAGTCCATTTTATCTAAGTATAGCTACTTTGCTCACTTTTGGTTTCATTTGTATGGAATATGTGTTTCCATCCCTTCACTTTCAGTCTATGGGTGTCTTTACAGGTGAAGTGAGTTTCTTGAAAGCAGCATATAGTTGGACTTTTTTGTTTGTGTGGATCCATTTGGCTTGTCTAATCTTTTAATTGAGGAATTTCATCAATTTATATTCAAGGTTACTACTGATAGGTGATGACTTACCCCTGCCATTTTGTTGATAGTTTTCTGGTTATTTTGCATATCTTTTGTTTTTTTCTTTCTCTATTATTGCTTATCTTTGCAGTTTGGTGTTTTTCTGTAGTAATAAGGTTTGATTCCTTTTCCTTTCCCATTTGTGTACCTGCTTTACCAGTGAATTTTATCTTTTAATGTGTTTTCTTGATGGTGGTAATTTTCCTTTCACTTCCAGATGAAGGACTTCCTTTAGCACTTCTTGGAAGGCCAGCCTAGTGGTGATGAATTCCCTCAGTTTTTGCTTGTCTGTGAAAGACTTTATTTCTCCTTAATTTTTGAAGAATAGCTTTGCTGAATATAATATTCTTGGTTGGAAATTTTTTTCTTTTAGCACCTTGAATATACAAGCCCATTGTCTCCTGGCCTGTGCTTTTTCTGCTGAGAAATCTGCTATTAGTTTAATGCGGATTTCCTTACATGTGACCTGATACTTTTCTCTTGCTGTTTTTAGGATTCTCTTTTTATCTCTGTCTTTTGACATTTTGACTAAATTCTGCCTTGGAGAGGGCCTTTTGGAGTTGTTTATGTTTGGGAAACTTTGAGCTTCCTGTATTTGTATATTCCAAGAATTGGAAAGTTTTCAGTTATTATTTCATTAAGTATGTGTCTGGTACCTTTATCCTTCTCTTCTGCTTTGGGAACACCCATAATTAAAATATTTGTTTGCTTAATGGTGTTCCATAGTTCCTGTAGGCATTCTTCACTTTTTAAAAAAAATCCTATTTTGTTTTTTTTTCTCTGATTGGGTAATTTCAAATGATTTGTCTTTGAGTTCAGAGATCATTTCTTCTGCTTGCTCTAGTCTGCTGTCGAACCTCTCTATTGTATTTTTTATTTATTTCGTTGAATAATTCTGTTTGGTTCTTTAATAATACCTATCTCTTTCTTAAATTTCTCATTTATATCATGAATTGTTTTCCTGATTTCATGGAATTGTCTATCTGTACCTTCTTGCATCTTGTTGAGGCTGTTTTGAATTTCTTTTTCAGCAATTCATTTATTTCCTTTTCTTTGGGGTCTGCCACTGATATGTTATTGTGTTTATTTGGTGGTGTTATATTTCCTTGCTTTTTCATGTTTCTTGTGTTTCTGCATTGATGTCGGTGAAACTGGTGAAACAACTGCCTCTTCCAAACTTTAAAGAATGGGTTTCATAGACACAGTCTTTCACCTTCAGTTGGGTCTTAGTGTGCAGTTTGAAAACAGTGTGGTAATTCTGTTTAGTACTTTAGTCTCTGAGCAGTGGTTTCATCTCTGAGCAGGTTCTTCAGCTACAATCAACATCACCACTAGCTGTAGGTGCCTCAGTGCCCTAGGTAGTGGAAGTTTGTGGCAGTGGTGGTGGTAGCATAGGTTATTAAGGTCTTTGGCAGCAAGGGCTTTTGGGGTTCTCCTATTCTTGTTTTTCCCACAATGGAGCAACTTTGTCAAGGGAATTTCTCTTGGTGTTTGGTCTGAACTGACCTATGAACAGTAGCAATGGTGCTGGGTTTTAGGTGCAGGTGTTTGGAGTGGCTGTGGAGCTGGGATCCTGGGCTCAGTGTCTCTTAAACCTATTGTGCCACCTAGGTCTTGGGATGCAAATTAATTGTCTGTGGCAGGGTATAATGCCAATTGCCCATAGTACCACGATCTGTGTCTCTAAGGCCCTCCTGGAAGTTCAGACTCTGAGGGCTAAGGTATAGCTGTGACTCTGACTGTGGGGTGCTGAGCACAGCACTAGCCCAACTCTGGGGAAGAAGGGGTGCTCTGGAGATTTGAGCCCAGAGAGCAATTTATGGCTGTAATTCAGGTATCAGAGCAAATGGAGCTCATTTGCTACTTGGTTTCTAGGGGTTGAGGCACCTTGTAGTGGTGACTATAGCCTCTAGAATGGTGAGACTCAGCAATGTCTCAGTCTCTGTAAGGCTAAATGCAGTGGGAGCAAGAACACAGAATGACACGGTGCAGCTGTCTTTTGGTTTCTGGGGTTCAGGGAGCCACACAGAGCTGACTTCACTCCTTGGGGGTCTCTTAATACCTCAGTCTCAATGGAAGTAGCTCCAGGGAAGCAAAGTACCAGAATTATTCAACCCCTAGGGCAGGGTGTTTCAGCTCAGCCACTGCTCTGCTTTCCTTGCATGCACAGTAATACATCAGCTCAGCCCTGGGATGCTCAGCTCAGCCAAGTCACTTCTTGGCCAAGCAGCTTCTCAGCCAAGACAGCAATTCCCCGGGGGTTTATACATCCCTTCAGCTCAGTCCCTTGGGGGTGGGGCACAGCCAGGACTGGAAGGGATAGTTAATTATTCTCCCAAAAGGAGTGTGCAGATTTACAGCTTCAGTTTCAGCCTAAGGGTAGGCGCACTACTGCAACTTGGAAGGATGGATCAAACTATTTCTGCCTAGTCCCTCAGGGTAGGGTATAACAGCTGCTCTCAGCTTGGCTTGGGGACGTTTGGCAGCTTAGTCACTTGGATGAAAAGGTGTCACTTACCCCCAGGGTAAGACAACCTTCAGTAGCAGTTCCAGTTCCAAGATGGTGCAGTAGCTGAGTTGGCCACAGACAGCAGGGTAGTGTTGGCTCTTCCAGGAGAGCACAACTGTGTGGACTCCAGGCAGCTTCCTCATCTGGGCTTAGTGCATGTGAGGACTGTCAGGGTCCATAGTGGTGAGGAAGGTAGGTTTCCAAAGAGTAGATGAGTGCTGCTGGGGTCCTTTCTCTTACCCTGTCCCAACAGGGAGAAGTTCCTCCTGGTTTGCTGCTCCTGGCTGGGGGATGAGGTGGTGGAACTGGGTGCTACCGTCCATTCTCTACATGGCTATCCTGAGTTTCAGTGCTAGTTAGCATTTCTGTTACTCTTTAATGCATTCCAGTATTCTCCTTCAGTTATTTTTGTTCAAGTATAGTTGTTCATTCATTATGTAATCTCTCTTTGTGGGAAAGGTAGGATCTTCTAGTCAGCCATCTTGCTCCGCCCTCTCCAGAAACCTAGTTTAAAAGAGCAATTTAGCATTTATAAGCTAGAACACTCTTGGAGGACCTTAGTGTTCATATAGTCAAGTAATTTTTAAGTTTTATTTTTTTGTATAGAACTATTTTTTCCAATTAAATTATATAAAAAATGTGGGCACCCAACACATGAAACAGATAAAATTGAAGGAACTCTGGTTGAAGGATGATAGCTATCAGAACCCTCAACCTCTCTTCCTTCACAGTGTCTCAGGCCCCCTTTTGAAATCCTTATGGCACTCCAGAACACGGGAATTCACTGATAATTTAACTATCTCATTTTCTAGAAGAGGAAATGGGTACATAGAGAAGTATAAAAAAACACACAATTAGTGAGTAAACAGTAGCTAGAATCTGGGTATCTCTACACCAGTCCAGAGTTTTTGTATTTCACCATGCTGCAATCTCTAAATAATAATAATAACAACAACAATAATAATAATAGGAATAATATTCATTTAAAGTTTTCTTCTGGGCAAAAGTTTGAGTAGCAAAAGCAAGAGTCTATTCAAATTTAGGTTCTAAAACTGAGAAGTTTTAACAAATTCAACTCAAAACTTGTTTCCATGGTGTATTTGAGAGTACTTGAGAACTTGACACTCTGTGTGGCTTTTAATTTACAAATGGATATGATGAAGGAAATAATCAAATGAAGCAGGTTTTCCAAAACTCACTGCTCGGGATAAGTTTCCTGAACTCAGTGTTGACATCTTATTCTAAAAATAAATAATGTATGTGGTTTGAAGTGCTGTTTTATTAGTTATTAATGTATAACCTGCTGGTTTTGAATAAGCCATTTAGATATTGTTAAGAACAGCTGAAGCATGAAGCTTTCACTTTGGGTTGCATGTAGATGTTTTTGCTTCCCATAACCTAATCAGTAACAAATGGTTATGATTTTTGTATTCCATGAGAAAAGGACAACTGTGTTTGGAATTTTCCCCCTTTCTTCTGAAGCCTCCTTTTTAAACTCCCTTATAAAATGTCTTTGTTTGTGGTAGACTTTGGAGCAGTTTCCAGTTCTGTTGGTTTGTGTTTCCTGGGTCAATCCTCAAGCTTGGCTTTCAATAAACCTTTATAAAATTATTTGTGCCTTGATAGCCTTGATTTCAGTCAAGAGGTATAATACAATAAGCCTCTTCTTTAAGATAAAACCTTGTTTAAAGATTTCTTACCAGTATATGGTAATCAAAGTGCCACACATCATACATTTAAAATTTGAATACATTGAAAAAACGAGTCAAATTTAACAATGAGATAACACTACATACCTGTTAGAATAGCTAAAATTCAGAACACTGACAATACCAAATGCTGGTGAGGATGTGGAGCAACAGGAATGCAAAATGGTACACCCACTTTGGAAGACAGATGTGCAGTTTCCTACAAAACTAAACCTAATCTTATCACACAATTCAGCAAATGTGTTCCTTGGTATTTACCCAAATGAGCTAAAAAGGTATATCCACACAGAAACCTGCACTTGGATGTTTACAGCAGCTTTATTGGTAATTGCTAAATCTTGAAAGCAACAAGGTATCTTTCAGTAGGTGAATGCATAAATTAACTGTGGTAAATCCTGAGCATAAAATATCATTCTTTTTTTTTTTTTTTCTTTTTGTCTTTTTTTGTGTCCGGCAACGGATCACAACCCTCAGTGTCGCGCCTGTACCGGACCGGGACCAGCAACGGGATCGCAACCCTCGGCGTTGCCCCCACACCTCACCCAGCCAGTGAGCGGGAACCGGTCTGTATGTGGGATCCAAACCCTCGGCGGGAGTGCCACCACACTCCCAAGCGGCGCACTGTAGCAGTGCACCACCGGGCCGGCCCTAAAATATTATTCTAATACTAAAAAAGAAATGAGCTATCAAGCTATAAAAGACACGGAGGAACACTGAATGCATATTACTAAGTGAAAGAAGCCAATCCGAAAAGGCTACATACGATATTATTCAAACTATATGACACTCTGGAAAAGGCAAAACTATGGAGACAGTGAAAAGGTTGCCAGGGGCCGGGGGGAGGGTGGGATAAATAGATGAAGCACAGAGGATTTTTTAGAGTAGTAAAACTACTCTATAAGATACCATAATGGTAGACACATGTTGTTATACATTTGTCCAAAGTCACAGAATGTAGAAGATCAAGAGTAAACCCCTAAGTAAACTGTGGACTTTGGGTGATTATGATGTATCAATGTAGGTTCATCAGTTGTGACAAATGTTCCACTTTGGTGGGGGATGTTGATAACAGGGGAGGATGTGCATGTGTGGGGGCGGGAGGTATATGGAAAATCTCTGTATCTTTCTCTCAATTTTGCAGTGAACCTAAAACTTCTCTAAAAAATATTCTTTAAAATAATAATAAAAAATACACAAAAACCCAAGGCAAAATAATATTAACACATATGATAAGTCCATCTAGATACATTTATCCTTTTGAAAATCTAATATGATTAAATCAATTAAACAGACATATGTTTTTCTATTTTGTCTCAGTGTGTGTGTACACGTGTGTGTTTTCTACGGCAGGGCAGATATAGGAAAGCAAACTCTCCAATTAGTGAAATGAGTCCCTTCACTTATAAGGCAAATTTAATTACATAATAAGTAGAGGATCCATTTGAGTTTGACCTAGATTTTTCTGAACCTATAAGGATAAACCATTGCATAGGAAATATAATTAACTTCCAAGTTGTCTCAGTCACAATCTGAGACGTTTGTAATTTTGTTGTTGTAATTACCTGTCTCAGGGTAACCTCCTAATGAGGAATCAAAAGTCCCAACAGGACATTATTGATAGCATCTTTGATTCTGTCTTTTATTTCTCTGTTGCAAATAATAATTTGTTTCTGGTCAATTTGAAAGGCTCTTTTTTTTTTTTTATGACTCAGCCCCTGAAAGGCTGTAATTTCCCATTTAATTGTTGTACACATTAGTACCACAAAGCAGCTCCTCCCTTCCATCATAATTTTTTTTGACTATTCCCTTTATAAACATTTAAAATTTTTTAGCTGTTTCTAACTTGAGATTCTTTACTTTTTAACTATTTTTTTTGGCTATTGATAAATGAGTAGATGAATTTATCCTTAAATCAGTTTATATTTTTCCTAGTTACAAAACAGAAATGAGGAGCTCGTCAGATTTTAGGACAATTTCATGACTGATGCCTCATCAACTCTCTTGTTAGTGATAAGAGGATCATGCAATTGACAAAATAAGCTCAATAGATGACATTCAAAACTGCTTCTGGTGCTCACAGTCCACTGCATCTCCCATGGCACCCCTACCGTGCACTCTCCAAAGGCACTGTTTCTGCAACCGTTGGCACCACCGTGACTGTATGCACTGGGCATAGAGAATTCTCAATGAGCAAAAGCCTTGACGTATTTCACAACTCTTGAGCTGTATTCAGAATTCTCCTCTGAAGATCAGCATTTTTTTTACTATAACTGATAAGGAATAACTGACAGGATGAAGTTTTTCCCAGGAGGTTTCTCAGTCCCTCATGTAAAAAGACTAATATTTCTTTCTTTTTTTTTTCCTTTTTGTCTTTTTTACTGACTGGTAATGGGATCACAACCCTCAGTGTTGCGCCCGTACCGGGGACCAGCAACGGGATCGCAACCCTCGGTGTTGCGCCCGCACCGCGCTTAGCCAGTGAGCGGGAACCGAACCCTCGGGGGGAGGACCGCCGCGCTCCCAAGCGGTGCACTCTTCAGTGTGCCACCGGGCCGGCCCATGACTAATATTTCTTGAAATAATAATTTTGACACCTAAGACCAAACAACTAAGGACCGTTATATTAAAACAGTAGTTATATGATATTCCTGTACAATTCTTTTCATATTTCCTTTTTTTTTTGTCTTTTTTACTGACCGGCAACGGGATCGCAACCCTCGGTGTTGCGCCCGCACCGCGCTTAGCCAGTGAGCGGGAACCGAACCCTCGGGGGGAGGACCGCCGCGCTCCCAAGCGGTGCACTCTTCAGTGTGCCACCGGGCCGGCCCATGACTAATATTTCTTGAAATAATAATTTTGACACCTAAGACCAAACAACTAAGGACCGTTATATTAAAACAGTAGTTATATGATATTCCTGTACAATTCTTTTCATATTTATGAGTTTCAAGGATAAACGAGCATTCATTCACTCATTCTTTCAACATGTCTTCATTGATTCTATAATCTGTGTTTAGTATCATTAACCGAGTTGTTACCACACAATGAGATTCAAACCTCCATTCTCGCTCAGATGTATTTAATATTGATCTGTATAAGGAACTGATATTCTCTCATTAGTGTTGAATAAAGTTGAAAAAATGTAACCTAGCCCCAGTCTTGGCTCATTTTTCAAGGTTAAACAAGTTCTTTGACCTGTTTGCATTCATCTGTACAATGCTTTTAGAAATAGTGCCTTAAACAAAGCCAGAGGGGCCTCTGGCCTGGGCTCACCTTTTAGAAGATTTTGTTTGCTATAAACACCATTTGATTCCAGGGAAATGTTTCTCCATATTTCTTGCCCTGTGTCCATGAAATAAAAGACTCCAGTGTCTTTATGCCATGAAGATGTGTAGATTAGCCATTGCCAATGTCAGAGACAGGCACTGCTTCATAGGAGTGAGACAAAAGTACTCAGATAAGAGAAATAAAGTTAACTTATCAAATTCTTTCTCTCTTTTAGTGTGAATACAATTGTTTTCTGAGTTACGAAGTATTGTTTCCCAGTAATCCTGAGCAAATATCTATATTCCTGATTTTCCTCATTGCTATGAACTGAATTGTATACTCCCAAATCAATATGTTTAAGCCTTTTTAGAAAATTTTTTTTGGTGGCTGGCCAATATGAGGATCTGAACCCATGACCTTGATGTTATAAGGATCTGCTCTAACCAAGCAAGCTAGACGGCCAGCCCTGGGATAGGGCCGGTAAGGCGGTAATTAAGGTTAAATGAGGTCATAAGCGTGGAACCCTGATTCGTTAGGATTAGCATTCTTATAAAAAGACACCAGATAGCACGTTCACTCTCTCTCCCTGCACACTCAGAGAACAATCCATGTAAGAACACATTGAGAAAGTGGCCATCCACAAGGCAGGAAGAGAACCCTCACAAGAAACTGAACTCTGCCAGACCTTGATCTGGAACTTCTGGCTTCCAGAACTGTGAAAAATAAGTTTCTGTTGTTTAAGCCACCCAGCCTGTGGTACTTTCTTATGGCAGCTTAAGCAATAAGCTTAAAATGCAAAATACAATTTTGTTCCATTTCCTCGATCTAGAGGCACACATAAATAAGTGAGGTATGCCCAACAATTGTACACAGCGTGTGAATAGCATTTTGCAATGTTAAATAATTCATGTTACTTTAAAAAATATGTATGTGTAAGTCTAGACAAAACATGCGAAGTGCGACATTGATTCTTTACATTGACAACTAGATGGAAATTTAATACTTCAATTGAGAATTTTTATTTTCATAAAAATATTTAATAAGGTATGATTATATTTTTAAAAATTTAATTAAAATTTTAGTTTATATATTTTCATCTAAATTATTATATTGGTCATAAATTTTATTTTGTTTTTAAATTTTAATATATTTTAAATATTCTAGATAAAAAGTAATAAACATGAAAAATAAGTTTATTTACATTTAGAAATGTTTTATACTTGGAAAACAGTGTTTTATTTTTTAATCCTTTAGATTAGGGATAAGCAAACTCTTACTTGTGGGTCAAATCTGGTCTGTCATCTATTTTCATAAATAAAGTTTTATTAAGGTACACCCATGCCCACATTTTGCATGTATTGTTTATGGCTATTGTCGTGCCACAAAATCAGAGTTGAGTAATTGCTATTGATACTGTATTGCCTACAGAGCTAAAAGTAATTACTGGCTCTTTACAGATAAAGTTTTCTGACTCCTGCTTTAGATCATAAAGAATATATACAACTAGAAATCATGATAAAAATATAAAGCACAAAAGTGGAACTTTAAAAAGAATAAAAGCTAAAAAGCAAAAAGAAATGTTTCACACTCTTGCTTCAAATTTAAATAACTGGAAGCCAGGAAAGTGAGCAGACTTTTGTAGAGCATGACCCACATAAAATTTGCAAGCAGTACATTACAAATTCTTTATTTGAAGAAGATTTAATGAAAATGAGTAAGGAAGTTATTCTCATCAAATCCACAATTAGAACTGGCCAGGTAAAACTCTGCAGCATCAAATTCTTTGTTAAATGAAGCTGATCAAAGCAATGAGAATGAAAGAGAAAATTATTCATATCGAATTCACAATTCAAAGACAGCAAATGTTACTTTGGTCTGCTCATTAGAAGTTGAAGAAAACTACATTCATAAAATATGAAAATTGGATAAGAAAGTCAAAACCTCTGGAATTTTACCCTGTTTATTGGATGATAATTCTGGAAAATGGCTGTCATATCCTGACATAAGTGAGACCATTTCTAGCAAAGCACAATTTGATTCAAATCATGATTATAATTTTCCATTGGATAAACATGGCAGAATATTTATATCTCATTTTAAACCCAAAGTCTTTCGAATTGGGAAAGAAACTGTTATATTCTGTGTTCAGAGGCAAAGTATCTTGTTACTACTATTATATATTTTTCAACCTATGTTCATGATTGGTTTTGGCAAATAAAGTTATTTGCAACTGGAAACACATTCCCAATTAAAAGGGCATGAAATGTCACATGCACATAAAATTAGCAAATACTAGAACTGAAAGAGAAAGACTAAATAAATGACAAACAATTGATATTTTTCAGCAAAGAAGTAAATATAGAACAAAATACAGAACATTGCTACAATGTTCCTAAAAGAATACTGAAAGATATTATGTATCCAATTCTTAGCAAAGGACAATGAGGCTTATCGTAGCAGTAACGTATATTATTAAAAAATGCAAATTTTCAGATAGTAGAGATGATTTCCAAATTTGTTAATAGAATAGCTGAACACATAATATAAATTTTAAAAAATTTAAAAAAAGACTTCTCTCTGGAATGGAGAATTAAATTAGATCATTAATTTATTGGATAAGAAAGTGGGAGAGGAAAACACATAAAATAGTAAATACTATTTATGTTAACTAAATTTCAAAAGTCATGCTAAGAAGCTCCTCAAATAAAATATCAGATTGTGGTTTTTAGTGAAAATTAATTATAAATTTAATTATGAATGTGAATTATTCATGTTGCTTGTTATTAATGTTAGCAAATGATAATACCCCCCCCCCCAAAAAAAAAGAGATGTGTTGGGCTAATTCATTTTCTAAAGGATTAAAATAAATTAAAAAATGCTTCAGAGAAAATTATTTTCTAAATTACAAGAAACTGCATGTAACATATACAACAAATGTGACATTTTATTAAAATAGAAACAAATTACAAGAAATGAAAATGTTTCCTTGACTATGCAAAAAAAGACTCATGTACAAATATTTCCCAAACTAATTTTTATAGACTGTTTTCTGGTCATTAAAAAGCAAGCTTCAGTTGAAGAGAGATTAGAACAAATTGAACAACACTGCTTTTTTCGGTTCTCTTTATAATATCCAAACACTGAAAATTTTAAAAGAAAAAGAACCTAAGAGATTCTATATGGCTGTAGATACTGCCTTAAGGTATTTTGAAAATCCATCAATGTGATACAGATTTATTTCTTGTAATTAAACTGGTCTGTAATATTTTTTGTGATAATTTATCATCAGCATCTCCATTATAATATTTGAATATGATTTGCTAATTTCATATTTCATTTCTGAATCTAAATATTGCTTTAAAGTGTTAATGACAATTTAAAATTTTTATTGACAGTTCTACTGCCTCAGCAGAGCAAAGTTTATCCAAATTAAAATGAATAAAAGCTATTTAAGAACTTCAAGGACTCACACAAGTCCTTGAAGTTTCTGATTTGTCTGCCGGTGGAACACAACAATATGAAAACCTGAAACAGCAGCAAAAGTAGTGAATTTATAAAAATTTTATGAGATAAACATATCACCTTTAAATTAATTATGTTATTTCAGTGTTTGATTACCCAAACATTGCCAGCCCATCAACAGAAATCCAGATATTCATAATAAAAGTTAAATTCAGTTTTCTTTGATATTTTATTAATTTTCAGTGATATACAAAACATAGCTTTACACATATTTTTCAGTTTTGTTTTAGGAAGATATATTTGTTTAGGTTGGAGAATAGAACATATAAAATATTTTATTTAACAGCTTGTTAGCTTGTGTAAAACTGAAATGTTTAGACATGTGTTGTTCCATTTTAGTCTTGCTCCCGGCCTCTCAGACTTAGGAGGAGGCCTCACCTTATTCAAGGGTCACCATGAGGAACATCAGATGAGATAAAATGAACCCTCCTAAGAAGGCTTCCTTGTTGAAAATCCAAAGAAACTTGCTTTTGGATTTTTTTCCTTCATGTTTCCAGGGAGAAGAAATGTCTTACTGTCTAGGAGAATCAGCCGTCTATCCCAATCCAGACCTATTAAATTGAACGATTGATTTTAATGAAGCCGATGCTATTTTATTTAAGCAGTTATTACATATCTCATATGCCAAAGTTGTTAAAAATAACAAAGGCCTATTATCTTGAATGTGGGAAACCAAATCATTTTTTAAAACATGATTAATTGCGTGAACTTGGACCTTTTAAGTATGTGTGATAAGCGGTGTTCCATGAGAATGTTCTCAGAATGTGTCCAGCGATGTAAACAAAAAGTTAAAATATAGCTAACACTCTCCCTGGCATTCATTAGCATAGCAAAGAAAGCGGGAACTAACCACATTTTATATAAAAAGACTTTAGAAATCTGTGTCTACTTACATTAGTACTATTCAATCTGCGGGTGCTGACTATAAGCGCAGAAACAATTTTTATTTATAGGCCTATCACCAAAATGTGTTCTTCATTAATTCATATTTTTCTCAGCCTCCCATTACTTCTTGAACCCATCCAGGTGGTTTTTCAATGCCGAGGTTAATTTAAAACTGAGCAAATTCACGCGCACCCCGTTTTTCTGTGTTCAAGAATAATTGAATGGAAATGTCCTTACTGCTCATTTTTGATCATTTGATATTTTGTTGATTTGTTTACCATTAATGAACCTGAAGAATACCATAAATGTGAGCTTGGCTGGGCCTTTTGAGTTAAAATCCACACTGGGAAAGAAATAAACCTTGAACATCTTGCCAAAGATATTTAGCATATATTTCTCACAAGATTAAAGCTGAAAGTCCAAAGTAACTGCAGTTTATTCTCACAATACAGTTCAGTGAAACTTTGTTATATCGAACATTTCCTCGTATATGACATTCATTAAAATAGAAAAGGCCTCATCTAAAGGCTCATAAAGTGACGTTTCTTCCATTTAATATTTTTCTGTATGTAATGTTCAAAAACTGTAGTACCCTGGAAAACATTACAACGGACTTTCCTTGTAGATCTGCGCTTGTTGTTAAATTTATTTTGGGTTGTGCTTATGGCTGGTGTTTCATAACTCTTCACAGATTCAGTCTATACATAATAGGAAAAAAGCTCCATCATTTGCCTTTTAATACTGCAGTAGGAAGCAGCAGGAAAAAGTTTACATTCCTGGGTGAAGGTCCTTGAGCACATACAGTATTTTTGTCCTGATAAAGCATTGGTCACACCCTTCCGTATTCTTCCAGTGAAATGTGTCACCTATGCTGTTCTGTGCAGCTAATGAGCTATTCAAAAATAATCCGATCATGAGAAACTCCTTTTTGTAAGTTAAAGTGAACCTCTCCAATCTGAAGAGTTACTTTACCTACATGTCGTATTTCTATACTGCAATACATAGGCAAAGCCTCCGTTCAAAAAAAAGTAACCGGTTTGTTTTGCTATGGGATAATATGTTGATACCCGTTATTCTTCAGCTTGGTAAATGATGATGAGATGATGAAAACATTTTTCTACATCCCCACAGGGTTTAGGTTACTGGTAACAGATTTCAAGTATGCAGGTGGATATGCAGAATGACATTATATGGAGATAATTCACCCTCTGTTACTGTATTATTTTGTGGTTTGTTTTAAGCAATCATTAATCTAAAAGTGCCTTCTCATTCATTCATGTATTCATTAATTCAAAGACTTTTCGAGTGTCTACTCTGTGTGTGTGATGCTGGACACCAGAAGAGTGACACTGACCTCATCTCCCTGAGTTTCCAGAAATGTAACAGGGATTTAACAACAGACCACGATGAGGGTTGGTGGCAGAGGAGGAACAAGATGCTTTGGACACAGCAGGGTGATCTGACTTATTTTATGGAGCCAGGGAAGGCCTTACAGGGGGATGGGTGTTGTGGGTGGCATTTAATCCGGAACCCGAAGGATGGTAGAAAGAAGCTGAGGGAAAGGTGAGTGGAAGGTTAATAAGACTTTCAGAGGAAACAGCACTTGCAAAGGCTCAGGGGCTAGAGGGAATGTGCTGTGTTTAAGGAACCAAAAGTTTGAGGACAAATTTGAGGGGGAGTAGGAGAGCATGATCCCAGATTGCATATTTCTTACCAGCGTGTTTTAGGCTGAGCAAATTATTTTTAATGTTGGCTAAGGTAAACCATAATAAAAAAGTACATCTGCTAAGTAAATTATAGAATCAATTTTAAATTTAACTGTACCATTGCATATTCAGGGTTGGTTGTGTATGCAACCTTGCCATGCCTGAAATCCAAATCTGCTCAGGGCAAAGAGAGATTTTTAAATGGTCTTTGATTGGTAATCTGGGTGACAAGACAACTTTGCCACAGCTGAAAGACTATATGACTGAGTCTGAGTTGGGGTTTGATTGAGTCTAAGTTGGAGTTTGAGGGCATAGACACACATTTGGAAATTGAAAAGGGGCCTGCAGGATAATAGCTCTGAGTCTGCTGCAACGAGTGTGTGTCTGCCCCCAGCAGGGAGGGCTGCACCTCCCAGGGCTCCTGGGTTGACCTCAGCTCCTTGCTTCAGCCCCTTCTCCTGATGAGAGAGCCTCACTGGTTTCCACAGTTAGGAAAAGCCTGTGACTCAGAAATTCTGGGCTTTCTTGGCTCCATCTGAGAAGCAGTGAGAGAGATAATGGAATCCAGGTGTGTACCCTGCATGTAGGTTCACTTTTTTTTCCTTTTCTTTTCAAAGCACAAAAGGAGAGAGGTCATTGCCACTCTAGGAGAGAGTCCCCGAGCTCACAGCCATGATGGCAGTGCTGGTGGCATCCATGGTGGAGGTGTCACTCAGGAGAGTGGTATTGGAGATGGTGGCAAAAAAGCTGGCAAAGCTCCCTTGGAGGGGGATCTGTTGTGGACTGTGGCCGGGCAAGGAGAGGCCAGTGTAGTCTCACCCATTGTGACCTCACAGTCTCTTTCTCAGGGATTTCGTCAGATAGGACAGCAGCAGCAGGCACACAGGATGATTAATGACAACAACAACAACAAACACAGATAGCATCTGCTAAGGGCTTTTACAAGCTGAGCATTAACAGGCTTGAACTCAATTCTTGTACCAAGTCTAGTGAGTACATATGGTTATCATCACTGTATCACAGATTTGGAAACTGAGGCACGGAGATGTTAAGAAACTTGTCCAAAGTCACAAAGCATAAAAGCACAGAGCTGGTATTTGAACACAGAAGTCCCCAGCAGGGTCTGTGTAGAAAGCCAGTTTGGGCACAGCACCTTCCTGCACACGGTCACCTAAAGAGAAGAGGGCGAGAGGAGCCTCTAAAGATCACGTTTTAATTGGACTGTCCAGTCTAGCTACTTGGAATGAGGTTAAGAATTTTATAGCTTAAAGGAAGAAAAGGGATGGGGGTCTTCCTTTCTGAAAGCCCGTGCTTTTCCTTTTATCGTGTCATTTGTGCTGTAGAAACGTCCCAGTAGTTTGGGACTCAGGGTTGATTTTGTCAGTAGGAATCTTGTACATGGACTAATATGAGGGTCCTCTTGCCTCCGGAGGCCTCTCTCTACCACTGCCTGACAGTGCTTGAAATGCCAGTATTAAATAATCCTTTCTTTGAATGTTAAAGAGCTTTTATTTTACAGAATTCTCTCTTAAAATATAAACATCCTTTTTGCAGGATAAATTGAAATCCCTTGAAGGAATGGCAAATACACGTCACTGCACCCTGAAAAAGTTTCCAGAGTATGGAAGGTTTAAGGGGAGCAGGTAAGGGAAGAGAAATAGGGAGAAAGGTTTCCCTGAGGTTTCAGTGAAAAATTCGCTTCTTAGAAACTCTGAATTTATACGTGGCAGCCTGATGATATTTTCATAAAGTTGTGATCAGCAATGTATATAAGTTTAACTGGACAGGTTCTTTATTGCAATGAGTTTTTTTTTTTTTTAAGAATGTTGACTGCTGTTGACTTGTTATTTCAAGAAAAGCTAAATTATTTAGAAACATTGTTAACCGTTACTAATATATTAATGCTTTTTGAAACTATTTTGTTTCAAATAATGATGAAGAAAGAGTTTACTTTAAAATTTGTCTGAATAGCACTATTAGATCGCCACAGAGGAAATAGTGTAACATCATAAAAAAAGATGATCTGTCTTTGAAACAAGCAAATGTCCCTTTAAACTATAGTGGTGGTTGTGATTATGTGCCTGCAATGAAGGCTGGTGATATCTGAGACTGATGTTGCATTTTCAACAACACGAGGGAACCACTGAATTTATTATTTTCTTCTCCTGTTGTATCTACTATACTCTGATGGTAAAGTTACAAGTAAGAGAAAAATTACAATTAAGATCCTACAGCATAGGTAAGTATAAACAAAGACCCAACGTGTTAGGAGCTTGTATTCTAGGATAATTGATTGAAATGTGCAAATAAAATAACTTATAAAATAATTATGACCTAGTTAAAAATAATGTGTAATAAAAATTAAGGTCCAGAATATTTGTGAGCTAATGCAAGAAAGTCTTCTTTTGTATTGGCTTTTTGAGTTTTCCAAGAAGTAGTGAAAAAGTAGTGGAGTAATAACCGTGACCTTGCTTTTCCTCTTCTGTAAAAACACGTAGGCAATGATACGTTTTGCACACCTGTCAGAGCTGCTGTGAGAATCAAGAGACAACATAAGTAAAAGGCCTCATCTATCACGTATGTGATATCATTGCTACTAATTTTGTTCAGAAACATTGGGTGGGAGAGACAAAAGTTCAGGCATTGTTATATCTGCTCCTGTGTCAGCAGACAGTGTGCTTAAATGGACAGAGTGTGGGCTGTTTGTTAAGTCCATGAAGCCCTTGAAATTTCATTTCAAATATACATGTGTAGTTTTCTGCATAGCGGGTCCATATCTTTATTCAGATTCTCAATCCACCCTATCCCCAAGTGTTAAGAACCACTGTTTGGGAAGAGGTATTTTCTGTATACTTTTCCAAATGTTCTGATAGCAAAAGAAATGGTTTTATAGACTGTTCTGCTTTAGAAAAATTTCATCAACTATTAGGATCTATGGAGGACAGATTTAAGGACCAAAGCTCTATTTGGAACACAGGTGTTTGCCAAAGTCTCACTCCTTGGGGCTGTGTATCTTGAGCCAATTGATGCACCTTAGATTTGATCTGAAACTTCGGAAATAAATAAATAAATAAATAACCACATGCTAATTCCATGGCATGGCATGAAATATCACAAAAATATTACTTGCATGACATTCTGGTATATGTTGCATGGGTGTACCTATATGTATCTCAGTGAAAATTTCATTTTTTGCATTATTATAAGAAATATAAAAAACAAGGAATTAAAGGGCAGATATTAAATACTGAATTTGTAAATGCCTCCCAAAAAACATATTTTCAAAAGTGTTAATGAGAAACATGAACTTGCTTTACTCTATCAGGTTTAATGCTTGAATTAACTACATAAACTTTTTAAATCAAGACTTTTAGATGAAAAAATCTTCAATTTTTAAATGTTGCTTATTGATGAAAAACAATTCAAAATAATTTTTGAAATAGTTATCAACCAATCAAAAGTACACGAGAGTTGAAATGATATTTTAAAATATCTAATAATTTTCTTTTCCTTTCACTGAAAATTTCTTATGCTAATGTACATGAATTCCAAATCAAATGGAGCATTTTCGTATCAAGTATTTCAACCTAATCAAATTCTAACTTTGGGAATGTGTATGTATTGTTGGAGTAGTCCTCTACAGCTAGTTTGGACAACTCTAAATCGACCATCAGGTACCAATAGGCACAGGAATTCAATCTGTAGGAAGATTCGGAGTCAGGGCCACCACCAGGTGTTAAACCTACCAGAAGCTCCTGCCTTGCTGCCCTTTCCTGACTTCTCCAGTCCCCACCCCTAACTGACAGTGCTTGAGCTCTGAGTCCTTATACGGCTGCTGTCTGTGAAGTGGATGTGCTTAGGTGGCAGAACACCTTTGGCCAAGTTCTGTGCACTGAGGAAGGATAGATAGGAAGAGCTGAGTGGTGCTCATCCTGCTTGCTGCCTCTGGGAACAAGTTGAGAACACATAATGCGCCAGCCCTGAATGAGGTGGCTTGATGCTAGAGGCTGTGGCTTGGGGGCTCTGAACACTCCAGGCCCTGTCCTGCCCCTGAGGGCTGAGAAGATCAATTTCTCCAATCAGGGCACTCTAGTAGAAAAGATCTGGCCCACAGTTTCTCAGATGTTGGGGTATGTTAGCATCACCTGAAAGGCTTGTTGAAATACAGATTGCTGGGCCCCATCAACAGTACCTGATCCACTAGGTCTGGAGTGCTCTTTGAGTTTGCATTTCTGAGAAGCATCCAGGGGTTGTTGATGCTGCTGTTGGGGAACCATACTTTGAGAGCTGCTGCTGTAGAGCATGGCATTTCTAATAGGATTTAATGAAAATCTCCACTTTCCTTAGTTAAATTTATACAAACAATCTTTTAAAACATATATCCTCTTATCTTTAAGATATTTTTACAGTATTGAAATAGAGCTCCCTATACCCTCATAACGTATGCTATCTGCTTCTGTAGAATTGCTTGCTTAACCTAAGTAACTCCATTTTGCCCCCTGTCTGACCTGCAGACTACCCCCGCTTCTGCATGAGAAACCGCCGACATTCTCATAGAAATAAAAAACAATTGCACAGAAACAGGAGCCACACACAGTGAATTATTACATGGGAGCAGGAACCATACACAATGAAAACTTGTATGCTTGATTGCTCGAACAGCTGGTTCTCGGCCTTTGTGACCTAGCTCCCTAGCTTGCTTTGTGTACCTGGACAAACCTGTTTGCCAACGGGATGTAGTTTTTGCCTTTAAAAACCCTACCACACCAAAGCCCGATGCCGCTCTTCCTTGGTTACACCTTGGGAAATGGACGCTCGTCAGCTGGAGTGAATAAACTGCCCTTTTCTGCACGAGTGGTGTGTAAGTGCATTTCTTGTGGGAGGGTGACTCACAACAGTATATAGGAGATTCTTGCCATTCACAGATTTAAGTTGTACAGTTTTGAAAATATGAAAGCAACACAAATAAAATAATTTTTAATTTCCCTGAAACACAAATTTGAATTTCATGTTATGCAGTTACAGTGTTTGTATGAACTGGCAGTCCATGGCAGGTGATACTCTACCTAAAGTCCAGTGTCAACAACTCAAGCCATCTTTGTTTGCTGCTCATTACTATTGAATGTTTTAAGTGAATATGTATATATTCTCATGCTGGAGTCACAAACTCAGATGTCCTGCTGATCCAGGGAAGCAATTGTAAGTGAGTGTAATGATCCAGATGGAGAACATGGTGAGCTGGTGGACTTGTGCCCATTTAAGAACAGAAGCCTAGGAGCTCCAGCTGATGGAAGCCAGGTAGGAATGTGGGGCTGCCTTGCCATGGCTTCCAACTTCCAAGAGAATCTAGAAATCTAAATATTTACATAAAATCCCCCCCCCCTTTAATGTCAAGCTCTCTGAAGGCCCAACCAAACACATTTGCAAGTTATTTGCTTTTTACCATTAAATAATAACATTAGTGAAGATTTTGGAAACATAGCTTTTCTGAATGTCAAGTGCTCACTGTTCAATATTTTAAAAGAGTTTAGTTCAAATATGTGACTGCGCTTTAACAGCAGTTTTATTTTAATGAAGGAAAAGAAGTGTACTTTGGAATTTCATTCTTGGGGCAAGAGATGGAGCAGGAGGTTCTCCACAGAATAACTAAAACAAACTTTAAAAAGTATGTATTCCACGCCACGAGTACAAAGTCCTATGCCAGCAGAGATTGTGTTCTCTGTGCTGTGCCTTATCATTATTCACATTCTTTTACTAGCCTGAAAATCATTTTGGGAAACAAACCTCCAGTTGTTGAAAGCAAATATAATTTTCCTAAAATGAAACAATTTGCCAATGAAACATTTTTATCCAAAGGTGAAATTTGCTGTGTGACAGCTGAGGTGTTTATGGTCATCTCCCAATTGCCTAGAACCAGGCTGTTCGATTTTCAAATGAATTTTCCTTTCCTTTGCATACCCTCTGACTATTTTATTGCTCACACCACTGCCATCCTAAGTCTGGCAAATAGAATGATAGGATGTGGTTTTACTAGCAATTCTTTTAAGAGCCAGGTTGAGAGGCTCTTGGAACCTAAGTCTTAATTTGAAGCTAGGGTTTTGGCATTTCTCATTTACACATTTTCCTGCCAATCCTGCTTTCATTTAAGTAGCTGAGAATGACTAGTAGATGACTAGGATTTGTGTTTCTTCCCTTTCCAAAACACCCAAGATTTTTGGTGTTTTGCCTTGTAAGGGGAAAAAGCCAAATCTTTTTATAGGAGAAGCAAGAGAATATATGCTGTATATCGGTGAGAGTTAAGTATAGGGCTGGTGTGTGGTGGAGCCAGAGATGACCCTGATAAATCATTTCACATCTCTGTGCCTTTGTTTCCTCTCATAGAATATGAATCAGAGGGGCAAAATCAGTGATTTTCCCAACTGCTCTGGGGAGTGCTAGCCTTTCTACCCAGTTGCTTGAGAGGAGTTGGAGGGGAAAGCAGCATGCTTCCACTTCATCTGGAGCAACTCTTCTTTGATCTGCATACAAGTTTATGCTGCTGAATAGTTTTAAAACCCCAATTCTTGATAATTTAAAAAACCCTTACGGGAATGTTTAAAAAACATCTTAGGAGGAATGTTTGTGCCCTCCTTCCATCCATATGTTGAAACTTAATCCCCAATATGATAATACTAAGAAGTAGGCCTTTGGGGAGGAGATTAAGTCATGAGAATGGATTCCTGATGAAAGGGATTAGCACTCTTATAAAAGAGGCCCCAGGGAGCAAGAAGGAAGGAGGACCGGGTCCTCACCAGATAATGAATGTGCTGGTGTCTGGATCTTGGACTTCCCAGCCTCTAGAACTGTAAGAAATAAATTTCTGCTGTTTATAAATTACCCAAGTCTAGGGTATTTTGTTTTAGCAGACAGAACAGACTAAGACAAAGCCCTATTTACTCATCATGGAACTGCCATGCTCATTTCTTCCTGTGCACTGTTTTATGCCACATCCCCTGTGGGAATGCTCCCCACCCCCTCCCCTTTTGTTGACTAGCAAATCCCCGCCCATTTAAAAACTTTTGGTATGCATGCCAAGTGTCTTAAATATATTCTTAGTTCCTTGAGAGCAGGAATTCTGTTCATACTGTTCCACGCTATATACCACATGGTTCTAAGCACAAATGCTCTCTGATGCATTAAGATGTATTTTTATAGTTTAATCAGTGAACATACTGGTATTAATATCAATCTTCACACCAAGGTAGGCAAGGAATATAACTTTATTTTTCTATAACACAAATCAATTCCTGTTGATAGGTCCCCTTTTCCATCAGGGTGACTGGAATTTAATCTTAGTAAATTTGGGATTCCTCCCTTCCTCAGGGTTGCATCTGAGTTCCGGGGGTTTATTTAATGCTGAGGCATGGGGAGGTGGGGGCATTCTAGCCTTTGGCACAGGTTTCAGGGTGTTGCTGAGACAACCCTAGTCCTTACCCACATGACCACCTCTCTACTCCCTCAGATTATATTTCTTTCCCTATCAGGCCAGACTTTTAAAAAATTATTATTATTATTTCTGATTTCAGGAAGAAATATTACTCTCTTAAACTGAAATTTCTGCCATGGAAATTCTCCCCAAATAGTTGTCTAAGCCCTGAGTTCCTTTTGTTCTCCAAGGACTTCAACTCTTATAGACTGAAGACATGAAGACACCTCTGTTTCTGCTTTCGACCCTGTAATCCCTCACGCTTTTAGTGCTGAGCGTAGATTGTCCTAGATACTTCAGTAAAAGCTGGAGATGGTGTGCGTGGAGATAGAGAACAAGAAAAACCTACCAGAGAAAAAAATTGGACTGAAGGTCTTGAGCTAACTGGCTTGCAAAATTGTGATGTTCTTGGACATAGGTTTACTAAATATTAAAATAAATTCTGTACTCTATTTATAAACATTCATTCTGTTTCATTATAAAACTATTTCAAGGTACCTTTAATTAAAAATTATATATTTCTCAAATTTTCAACTAAAATTGATGCATTGAGAAAGATGCTACATGTTGCATTACATATCTACAGGCATTGTCACCTGCCTTTAGGGTACATGCATCCTGGTGTGTCTCAGACATAGATGTTGGGTAATCTCAAGAAAATTTCAGTCCAGTCTAGGTTATATATGTGGTAATAGTAATGGGAGGGAAGAGGTGAAACTAAACACCAAACTAATGAAAGAAAGACCTATTTTATAAAGAGTAGAATTACTAAACAATGAGACTAATATTAGGAATGATATCAAATCCAACCTTGCTTTTAGTTTCTGAGGATAAAAGAAAGATACTCTTTTCATGCAACCTTTTATTTTCACTACTTTTGATGAAATGCCTTTGCAGCAAGCTATCAATGAATCTTCTATTATGAGGAAAGTTACTTTATTTACTATTGCAATGATATAAAAACAAGCCTTTAGAAGAAAATTGCACCCTTTTCTAAATTTTAGTATAAAATTGGTATTTGATAATATCAGTGAAAAAAATAAAAGTATGTTTTCTTATTTTAAAACACCCAGATACCAATATTCTCTTGCTCTTAAAAAGTCACAGTGGACAGGAAATATAAATGAGGAGAAGGGGAAACTTTAAAAATAACTAAGCACTTATCCTTACTTGATTGCCTTCATCTTAGAACTAGGTTACTTTCTAACAGAGAGGAATCAGACAGGCAGCTAAAAATACTGTGAAGAGTCCACATTCCAGCGAGTTTACCTGAGACAATGGAGAAGCTCTATGGCTTCTCAGACTTATAGGCAGATGTAAATCCAAGAAAGTGGGGTTTATATAATAAGTAGAAATCAGCTGGAGGTGGTAGTGGATGAAAAAACTGTAACTCATAGTAAGATTGGGGAAGAGTCTTTGGGTTCAGAGGATGCACAAAGAAAGCAATGACAAAACCCACTAATGACAATACACTGTAATGACAATATCCATTAATGACAATACTCCCCAAATTAATTTTATTTAATTGACAAATAAAAAGTATACGTATTTATGGTACAAAACATGATGTTTTGAAACATGTATACATTACAGGATAGCTAAGTTGAGCTAACTAACAGACGTATTATCTCATATACTTATCATTTTTTTGTGTGTGGTGAGAACACTTGAAAATCTACTCTCAGTGATTTTCAAGTACAGTTGTCTCTCAGTATCCCTGGGGGATTGGTTTCAAGACCTTTTTTGGATACCAAATCTACAATGCTCAAGTTCTTTATGTAAAATGGTGTAGTATTTGCATATAACCTATACTTTCCTCTCATATACTTTAAATCATCTCTAGATTACTTATAATACCTGATACAATGCTTACACGTCATTTCTTCACATGGGTTCAACGTAGTACTTGGCATGTGATAAGTACAACTTTTGCTTTTTGGAACTTTACGGAATTCTTTTCTTGAATATTTTGGCCTGTGGTTGGTTGAATCCACAGATGCAGAACCCATAGACATGGAAGGGCGACTGTTTACAATACACTGTTGTTAGCTATAGTCACCATGTCGTATAATAGATCTTTTGAACTTATTCCTCCGAACCAAAATTTTGTATTCTTTCACCAGTATTTTCACAATTCTTCCTTTGCTGGGTTACCCCAGGTCCCTGGTAACCACCAATTTACTCTCTGCTTCTACGAATTTGTCTTTGTTAGATTTCACACATAAGTGAATCATGTATTATTTGTCTTTCTGTGCCTGGCTTATTTCACTTAACGTAGTGTCCTCCAGGTTTATCCATGGTATTGCAAATGACAGGATTCTTTTTCAAAGCTGACTGGTATTCCATTGTGTATATATACCATATTTTCTTTTGGGTAAGAACCAGCTCCAGAGATACTGGTGCTCAGTCCTTTTTATTTGTTTTACTAGTAGTGAATGGACATGTTAATATCACTGTCAGAGAACAATAGTGCTGTTCCCGACTCTCCCTTAGTATGCAGTTAGTAGAGTCTTCTGTAGAGTGGGGAAGATGAAATGCTGTCTATACCAGTCAAAACTTGTCTGAATAGAACCTGTGCATATTTCAAACAACTTTCAAAGTTCAGGGTGCTGCTAAGATTTCTATGTAGATACTAGTCATAAATGGGGAAAAGAATTAAGAAAAGAGTAAAAGAAAAAAACCCTCTGAGAAGCTTATATATTATCCTTTTGAATTATAGCCAATGAAGCAAACAAATCAGTGTTTTCTTCCTCGATGGTTTGGAATAAGCCTACATCTTTGCAACATCATATTATTGTCTTAAAAGTGAAATGGTGTGATATCACACACTAGTTACAAAAAGCAACTGACAAATAGGTTTACTCAATTCTTCTTTTGTTACTGAATAATTGTCACTTGTGAACTCAAACACAGTTGAACTCAAACACATATTATTCAGCTGAATTCAGGGGACTGGGCTGTACGATCACTTGTGCCCCCCTTTTGAACCAATGGCCAGCATTTTCTTTGACAAATTTTGTGATTAAATGTTTTTGAAGAAACAGAGGAGAAATATGGAATGTAATAGAAAATAATACAGCCTTCTTAATATAGATCATTATGATTCTAGTACAAGTTTCAAGGTCAATGGGAGTGGAAGGAAGAAAAAATTTTATTGAGTGTGTACTATTGTTCTAAGAGCTGGAGATATGGGCCGGCCTGGTGGCGCACTGGAGAGTGCGCTGCTTGGGAGTGCGGTGGCGCTCCCGCCGAGGGTTCGGATCCCATGTGGAGACTGGTTCCTGCTCACTGGCTGAGCGCAGTGCGGGCGCAACACTGAGGGTTGCGATCCCATTGCCGGTCACGAAAAAAAGACAAAAAAAAAAAGAGCTGGAGATATGGGTGAACAAAACAAAGAAATTCCTGCTTTTATGGAGTCTACATTATACACACACCCTCACACTATCAGATGGTAATGAATGCTCCAAAGATAAAGAAATCAGAATAAAGGACAGGAGAGTGATGGCAGGAATGATATTTCAGATAGAAGTGTCAGGGGAGGCCTCTCTCAGGTTGTGGCATTAGAGCATAGACCTCAATGAAATGGAGGAGAAAACCATGCCAAGTTCTAGAGGAAGGATGTTGAAGACCAGAGAACAGAAACGTACAAAACCCTGAGAAAGGGAATGAGCACGGTGTTTCCAAGGAGCAGCCAGAAGACCCGTGTGACTGCAGTGAGCAAGGCGGGAGCTAGAAGATGAAGTTGGGGGAACCAAATTATTTGGAGCCTTGTAGGAAGCAGTTTGCATTTCATTCTGAGTGTGTTGGGAAACCTTTGGAAGGTTGAGTACAGGGCAATAATATGTTTAATTTATGTCTAAAGAGGTCATTTTGCTATTACTTGGAGAGTAACATTTTAGGAAGGCAAAATCAGAAACCAGGAAACCAGGAGCCTCCAGGCAAGAGCTGATGGTGGATTTGACTAGGCCAGCTGTGGAAGTGGTCAGAGGTGGTCAGATTTGTGGCATATTTTGAAGTTAGAGCCAAAAGGATTTGTTGATGACTAGGAAATGGAATATGAAGGAAAGAGATATATCAAGATGACGCCTCAGTCTTTGGCTTGATCAACTGGGTGAATGGAACCATTTATTGAGACAGGGAAGACTGGAAGAGGAGCAGGTCAGGGCAGGGTTGAGGAATCCAGAGTTCTGTTTTGTACATTTTAAGTTTGAGAAGCCTATCAGACGTTCAAGTGAAGATGTTGAATAGGCAGTTGGATATCTAAGCCTGGTATGTAGAGGAAAAGCTGAAACTGGAGATAAAAATTAGGGAGTCATTAGTGTATAGGTTATATTTAAAGCCATGGGACTAGATGACTTATTGGGAGTGAGTGTAGAAAGAAAACAGAAGATCTGTAACTGAGTCCTGCATTTTGAGGTAGAAAGATTAGCATGGAGAGTCAAGAAGAAAGCTAATATCCAACAGAGCTATTAACATAAGTCCATTCACTACTGGTAAAAACAAAAAACACCGAGCACCAGTGTCTTGAGCTGGTTCTTAACCAACATATGATTCAAGAAGCCATGTCTTCCCTCCCATGTTCACTGCAGGTGAATGGCCTGTTGACTGCCACTTCATCCTATTTTCAGGTAGTATGTGTATTATAATCCAGAGAAAATATCTGAGATTTAATAGTGAGGATTAAATCCAGTGTAGTGGATTCCATCTATGAAGTCCTTTACAGTGATTGCTTTCCAAATATATCAACCAAATAAAAACCCCATTACAAACAAAATATAACTGGTTTACTGACGATATCATGACACAGCACAGAGCTGTCTTAGCATTAGTAATAATGTCGCAGAGTATACAGAGTTGCAGAATATCAAGATAACTAGCTTAAAAAACACTAGGTGAATATTACAAGACTAAGGTATAAATGCAAGTAACAGAGCTGGAATCCACTAGTGCTGTCTTTAGACGGACGAGTGAATTGTGTTTCGTTCTCATATTGTAGGAAGCATTGAAAGTCAATTTACTTTTAAAAATATATTCTTTACCCCAGTGGAAACATGACAAAGAATAAATATATGCCACTCACAAAGGAAGTACAGTAGAGGGACTTCAGTAATAATCTGAACTTCAGTGGTAACCAAGTAAACAACAGTTAAAATGAAATGCCAATTTTAATATTTTGGAGTGCAAATGATTTAAAAAGATGAGTATATGTGCACTGTCATACAATATTGGTGGGAATGTAAATTAAAACAGCTTTTCTGGACTAAAATCTGGCAGCCTATCAATAGCCTTAAAAATATTCATATTATTTTTGAGGATAACTCTTTTTCTGGGAATTTATCCCAAGAAAATATTCTGAGGTAGATACAAAAAAATTTGTTGCAGCAATATTTGTAAAGGTGAAAAATTAGAAACAGCTTAAAAATCCAGTGGCAGGGAATTGTTTGTGGTATATTTATGTGATTTGATTTCTCTAAACGTTTTTGGAGACTATTTCATGACATGAATAAATGCTCACTGTATACAAAGAGAAAAAAGCAGGTTGAATAGCTCACACATTATGATATTAATTCTGTATGCATGTATATGCATATAAACATATGTATGTATGTAGGAAAAAACCTGAAAAGACTTCTAACAAGATATTTACAATGGTTTTCTCTGGATAGTAAAATAGAGGTGATTTTTAAATTCTCCAAATATATTTTACACTTTCTAAAATTCCCACAATATTCACAAATTGCTCTTATATTCGGAATTTAAAAATTTGTAAATATTTAGGAGGGAGATAACATTTTTGGACACTTTTATTTGCCTTATAATACCATATAATTATGAAATTTGTTCTCCAGTTTACTATTATTGGACATTTGTGGTTTAGAACTAAATGCTATTCATAAAGGAAAGAATTTTGTGACTCATATGCAAAGGTTCTCTCTCCTTCTTTGAATATGATATTGTGCCCGTTGTGCTGCCTGCTACTTAATGACAGCTATCTGTTATTATACTATATTATATTGCAGCCATACAAGATGGTATAAGAAGAAAGTAAAATATGGAACTAAATGGTAGTTAGCAGATCTGAATTAAGGAATTCTGAGTTCTTGGCATTGTATATATAATACATTCAATATGCAATATACTCAGTATATACTGAATATATACTGAATATATATATATTCAGTACATTCAATCTAAATATATTGAATCAATGAATTGCTTTCTTTTTGCTATGTAGGTTGCAATCTGACAGAGCATTGTAATACCAGAAGATTCCTTAGGCCAGAAATTTCTGTTCTGTAAACTCTCAACTCTGGAAACTCTTGTAGCAGGGACAGCCCTCATTTCCCAGCTAGGAATTTAGATGGGGTAAAGGCCTTTTCCTTTAATTAATGAATAGGAAAAATCTGAGGAAGAAATGTAAGAAATATTGTAAAAATTCATTACAGATAATGATGATCGTGAATAGTGATTTATACAGAAAAGCTCAAACTTCTATCGCAAATATATGTATTTGCGTATGTGTGTATGTTTAAAGTATTTAACTGGCAAACTTTTTAAAAGGTTATAAATAGCATGTATGTAAAAGGATGTAAGTATACTTTTCAAGATGGGGTATTTCTGGCCTTAGAATAACTGTACAATGACTCAGAGGAAAACATTATGCCAAAGTGGTAAAGTAATTGAAGTAACCCTATATGTAATTCAAGCAAAAAGAAAACAACTTTTCCCAAATCACCTCTAACACGTTGGTTTCCCCTAAATGACCCAGATAATTGCCATGATACTTCATTTCATTTTGATTATGGACACTTGATTTTCACAATTTGCTCTTTATATAGAACATAGGGAAAAAATAGCATAAACTCCATCCCTTATGGAATTTCTAGATGAAATGGAAGTAACTCACCCAAAAGTTGTAGACCTTAACTTCTGTCAGAGGGCCTCTGGAAAAGGAATTTAAATACATTGGAGGCAGGTTTTTCTTTTTCCCTATTTAGTGCAAAACTATTTCCATCAATTTTAGTGAAAACAACCTGATGAAAGCATTATTTTAATTAAGCCAAAAGAAAAAAATATCTGTACAAGATTATAAATTAGTTTTAATATCTATCTATTTTTAGAAGTTGCACTGCCAGATCACCCTGCTATTTCAGAATTTACTTCTCAAAAGTAATAAAAGAGCTTGAACCACCCCATTGATATGATTTCAGATCGTTTTAGTGCCTGAGGCTAAGGAAGAATTACAAACTCTGTAAACAGAGTGTGTGTGCTGGTAGCCTGGGCCCTTTGAGGTGGGCTTGGTGAACTGCACCTACTAGGATTTATTACTAATGTTGAGTCTTACAGGACACACGTGAGTATTCCTTGGCTGTTGTCAGAGTGAAATACTTGAATTACCCCTATCTGGTCTCTGATTGTTTACAGTCTCCTCTTGAGGTTGCAGTGTGCTGAATTGTACTTAAAACACATAAATCTCCCTTCAAAGCTAGCCTGAAGTGTGGCTAGGGACTTCTACGTGGAAAGGATATGTAAAGTCTACTGAGTTCTCTTAAATGTAGCAATTACAGTTTGTTTAAAACACAGCAAAGTTCAGACTAAAGAATAAAACCTCCATGATAATTTAGCTAAAGGAAAAAGTACAGGCACTACAAAAAATAAACACTTTAGCAATTACCAAAGACCTTATTTAGTTAAGGCTATCTTGAGGATATAGCTTGGGGAGCAGTGATTTGCAATCCCATCCCAGTCCCCAGAAACAAACAAACAAACCAAACCAAACCACACAGTGACACTTTACTTCATTACATTGGCTTATTGGAATTGCTTAGTTGGCTCCAACTTGCAGAAAAGTAAAATTTGTGAGGTTAATGAAAGATTACCTGCCTTGATTCATTCTTTAAATGCTTGAGTCCCAACAGTTTCAAGTATTCATTCATGCTCCTTTTATTTCCCTAACATATCATTTACATCACAAAACTGTACATTTGGCATTTTTTATCATAAATTCTAATTCTGCACTAAAGCTTGCAATAAGCCAAATTGAGTCGAATCCCACATACCTTTTGTTTGGCAGGAACTATTCCAGGGCTGAATGAAGACTGCTCTGGCTGATCCCATAGTGTCTTGATTTGTCTGGCCACAGTGGCTGGTTTCTGTCTTCTCCAGAAAATGGCTCTGCAGCCAGTGGTTTTTATTTATGTTGTTTCATAGCCATTGCAGGCTTCGTTTTACTTGGAAGCTTGTTTTCTTTTGGTTTCTCTGCCAGCGTATCATTTCTCATTTTTTGACTTTATCATCTTTATTATAACGATTTTGGGAAACATGTGTCGGCTCACAATGATGAAAATCCTGCCGTTGACATTTGGATTAATGCCAAGACTTATAATAGATATCTGAAAATGAAGCTAGTACTTGAAAGAGCCTGTCACACAGCTGATACAAATATTGCCTTCTACGAGTTAAGCCTGTTCTACTGGGTGATAGAGTTTAATTAACATCTACACATTCGTGTCAAAAAAAACCTTCCATTCACTGCTATCTTGTCCTTTCATTGCTCATTACTTCCTGAGGGTCAGTGGTAAACTTGTGCTCAAGGCAGAGATGTAGTAACAATGAATCCTGGCTTATTTTCAGTTATGATTGGCCAACTGGTGATTGTGTTGACATGTCCCTTCTCAGCTTGCTGGTTTATGTATTTGGCTAAAAATATTTGTCTCTTAAAGAGATGTGTGGGGGCCGAGCCGTGGTGCACTCGAGAGAGTCTGGCGCTTGGGAGTGCAGCAGTGCTCCTGCCGCGGGTTCGGATCCTATATAGGGATGACCAGTGCACTCACAGCGCTCACTGGCTGAGCGTGGTGCAGCCAGTCTCAAAAAAAAAAGAACACACACACACACACACACAAAAAGAGATGTGTGGAAGAATATTAACTGGCTGTTAAATGTGAGTGTAGACTATAATGCAAAAACAGGTAACTGGTATCCTATCTTCCTCTTCCTAATTTTAAAAACACTTTACCTGATGTATTTAGAATATAATTCTGGGATGAAAAAGCTATAAGAATTAACAGGGAAATGCAGGATTATGTAAAGAGAAATTTTAGAGTATATATAAGAGTTGGGGGGCAGGACAGGGAAATTAGAAAAAAATTTGTGAAGAAACAGGGTGCTGGGGGGATATGGGTTTTCCTCATCCTGAAAGTTCGTCAATGTGGAAGGCATTCTATTAGCATAACCCTTGGTTTCTCTCTGCCACCTCGCTCACCAAGCACCTGGGGGAGGTGGATGACCTCTCCTTGGTGAGGTTGAAAGGAGAAGGCCAGTGCTTTCACTTTTCCCTTCTGCTAGGGAGTGGGCTTCCCACAGAGAACTCTCTCTTCTGCATCTTCACGTCATAAACCTAACAGAGGCAGGTTCTCAGGCAGTGTCTGTGTCTAGAATGAGGAAGCCTTTCTAATTGTGGAGTTTATGTATTATGGTCGCTAGTCGGCTTTCTCTAATAAAACTTTCAAAGGGATAAACGTAATATTTTGGCAGCTATATGACAATACCTTTGTCTTATTTCTCAGTTGATTTACTATTTAGTAAGATGCCTTCTAAAACCTCAGCAAAACTTACTAAAAAAAATACCCTAAGTCTGCCGTTATGGCCATGATGAAGTGGTTGGAGCCTGACTTGCTCTTCCCTGTAAGTAACCAGAAAACTGGAAAAAAATATATGAACAACTGTTCAGATATTGGACAACAGGGGCTATGATTCCTGAGAGAAAGAAGCAAATGTGTTGAGTCATATGATTGGCCTGGCTCTCTGTGTGGAGACACTTTCTGAACTTCAGTGCAGGGAGGAGGAATTAAAGCAGAGTACAGTGATCTTGCTAAGGTGAATAGATGGATACCAATATTTGGGGAGACTAAGGTGCCTGGAATTTATGCAAAGAGATGAGGGAGCTATGAAGAGAGAAATAAACAAACAAACAAATATTTCTAGAGTTCTTCCTAGGGAATCTGATATGAACTGAACGTCCCCACCCAAACTTAACCCCCACTGTGATGGTGCTAGGAAAGTGGGAAATCCTATTATGGTAGTTGAAAGGTGGGACCTTGATGAGGTGATTTGATTGTGAGGACCATGCCCTAGTAAATGGATTAATAAAGTGATGGTTTAGTGGTTGTCATGGGTGTGGTTCTGAGGATTTTTATAGGGGAGAGGTGAGGAGGTTAGTCTGTCTTTCTTGCCTCTCTGCCTTTCTCACGGTGTGATACCCTGCATTGCTGAAGTCACCACCAAAGAAGGCCCTTGCCATAAGTGTTCCTGGTCTTCAGATTATCCAGCCTCTGAACTGTAAGCAATAAATACTGTTTATTTAAAAATTACCCAATTTCAGATATTTCTGTTATAAGCAACAGAAGAGGCCTATTATAGGGTCTCTTGAGATTTTGCCTACTTACTAAATTGTGCTTTATAGTGTGAAACTGCACAAGGCCAGGCAGAGGATAAAAGCTGGAAACTTTAAAAGAAACAATTCTTAGAGCTCTCATATAGCTTAGAGAAATTTGATTTTCAATCAGCAGGAATGTGTAGGCCTTGTTGAACACCCAAGGCATTCACTTGAGATCCAATAAAGGTTGTGACTATCTAAATCTATAGCTACTTTAGCTGGCTGGTTAGCTCAGTTGGTTCGAGCACTGCCTTGTAACACCAAGGTCAAGGGTTCACAACCTGCACTGGCCAGCCACCCTAAAAGATAAAGCTACTCTAGACTCACACTAAAAATTCTTAAAAATCACCCTCAAGAAGATCAGACTTATCCTCAAGGAACTTAACTACTTTCCAAACCAAAATACAACACTCTTTAAAGTGTTCTCCAAAGAAACAGAGCCAATAGGATATATATATGTGTGTGTGTGTATGTATATATGTGTATATATATGTATGTATATATGTGTATGTGTGTGTATATATATGCACATGCACATACATGTATATAATATACACATGTACATAGAATTGACTTATGAAATTATGGAGACAGGGAAGTCCAAAATCTGCCAAACTATGTCCCAGTTTGAGCTCAAAGGTCAGCAGGCTGCTGTGGAACCAGGAAGAACTGATGTCCCAATTCAAAGATGGTCAGGCAGGAAAATTCTCTCGTACTTGGGAGAAGGTCAGCCATTTGTTTTATTTAGGTATTCAGATGATTGAATGAGGTCTACCTACATTATGGAGGGCAATCTGCTTTATTCAGTATATCAATTTAAAT